>NW_026600231.1:572880-882940 GCF_029448725.1 Salvelinus fontinalis
CCCGGTACTCCCTGTATATAGCCATGGTATCACCCGGTACTCCCTGTATATAGCCATGGTATCACCCGGTACTCCCTGTATATAGCCATGGTATCACCCGGTACTCCCTGTATATAGCCATGTTATCACCCGGTACTCCCTGTATATAGCCATGTTATTACCCGGTACTCCCTGTATATAGCCATGTTATCACCCGGTACTCCCTGTATATAGCCATGTTATCACCCGGTACTCCCTGTATATAGCCATGTTATCACCCGGTACTCCCTGTATATAGCCATGTTATTACCCGGTACTCCCTGTATATAGCCATGTTATTACTTGGTACTCCCTGTATATAGCCATGTTATCACCCGGTACTCCCTGTATATAGCCATGTTATCACCCGGTACTCCCTGTATATAGCCATGGTATTACCCGGTACTCCCTGTGTATATAGCCATGGTATTACCCGGTACTCCCTGTGTATATAGCCATGGTATTACCCGGTACTCCCTGTGTATATAGCCATGGTATTACCCGGTACTCCCTGTGTATATAGCCATGGTATTACCCGGTACTCCCTGTGTATATAGCCATGGTATTACCCGGTACTCCCTGTACATAGCCATGGTATCACCCGGTACTCCCTGTACATAGCCATGTTATCACCCGGTACTCCCTGTGTATATAGCCATGGTATTACCCGGTACTCCCTGTGTATATAGCCATGGTATTACCCGGTACTCCCTGTACATAGCCATGTTATCACCCGGTACTCCCTGTGTATATAGCCATGGTATTACCCGGTACTCCCTGTACATAGCCATGGTATTACCCGGTACTCCCTGTATATAGCCATGTTATCACCCGGTACTCCCTGTGTATATAGCCATGGTATCACCCGGTACTCCCTGTGTATATAGCCATGGTATTACCCGGTACGCCCTGTGTACATAGCCATGGTATTACCCGGTACTCCCTGTGTACATAGCCATGGTATCACCCGGTACTCCCTGTGTACATAGCCATGTTATCACCCGGTACTCCCTGTGTATAGCCGTTGTTGATGGAGCGTTTCATTGTCGGTCTACACCCGTTGTTGATGGAGCGTTTCATTGTCGGTCTACACCCGTTGTTGATGGAGCGTGTGACAGCACACAATTCATGAGCAGGTCTTTTACTCACCCCTCCATTAGAACTGCTCTCTTCTCTAAATCTGTACCTCCCCTAGTTATGAGCTCTCTCTCCGGTCTCCCCTTCTCCCTCCATTCTTCCTTCTCCCTCCTTCCCCCTCTCCCCCTCCCCTCTTCTCCTGCCAGCTACTGTAAAATGGTATTCTGACTCTAATCCTCAGAATGGGAGGCTTTGAATTACTTCAAAAGTGTGCTGTAGCGTGCTGTAGCTACTTGAGTAGCGACCCAAAATGCTGCTTTACCAGCGGTGAATTTAGTGATGACATGTTCTGAACTGTAAATAGAAATACAATGAAAGGATCTGACGGTATGATTCCCTATTCTGTCTGACAGTCGATCTGCTCCACGTCATACAATTCTATCTGAAAGACATGTAATGGCACATGGTCCTGAATAGGCCCCAGATCATATCCCATAATATCTGGGTGTCATGACAACCAGGGGTGAAGTTAGGCCATGCACCAGGGGTGAAGTTGTTAGACTGTAGTAATATTGATGTCTCCCTCTACCACCAGGTCGTACCCTCCTAGAGAAGTTGTTCCTACAGCAGGAAGATGCCCAGCCAGAGGAAGCTGAGAAGCTGTGCTCTAGGATTCTGGCCATGGGGCTGTTACTACCCTTCACTGACTGCTTCAAAGAGACAATAGGAGGGTCCAACCCACAACTCGCTGCGCCATGCAAGTTCCACGTGAGTGTCATATCCTAACCCCATGTCCCAACACTGTTCCTGGAGAGAGATTCCCTCCTGTAGGTTTTAACTCCGACCCTGTTCCTGGAGAGATACCCTCCTGTAGGTTTACACTCCAACCCTGTTCCTGGAGAGAGACCCTCCTGTAGGTTTTAACTCCAACCCTGTTCCTGGAGAGAGATACCCTCCTGTAGGTTTTAACTCCGACCCTGTTCCTGGAGAGCTACCCTCCTGTAGGTTTTAACTCCAACCCTGTTCCTGGAGAGAAACCCTCCTGTAGGTTTTAACGCCAACCCTGTTCCTGGAGAGAGACCCTCCTGTAGGTTTTAACTCCAACCCTGTTCCTAGAGAGAGACCCTCCTGTAGGTTTTAACTCCAACCCTGTTCCTGGAGATACCCTCCTGTAGGTTTTAACTCTGACCCTGTTCCTGGAGATACCCTCCTGTAGGTTTTAACTCCGACCCTGTTCCTGGAGAGAGACCCTCCTGTAGGTTTTAACTCCAACCCTGTTCCTGGAGAGAGATACCCTCCTGTAGGTATTAACTCTAACCCTGTTCCTGGAGAGAGAGACCCTCCTGTAGGTTTTAACTCCAACCCTGTTCCTGGAGAGCTTCCCTCCTGTAGGTATTAACTCTAACCCTGTTCCTGGAGAGAGAGACCCTCCTGTAGGTTTTAACGCCAACCCTGTTCCTAGAGAGAGACCCTCCTGTAGGTTTTAACTCCAACCCTGTTCCTGGAGATACCCTCCTGTAGGTTTTAACTCTGACCCTGTTCCTGGAGATACCCTCCTGTAGGTTTTAACTCCAACCCTGTTCCTGGAGAGAGACCCTCCTGTAGGTTTTAACTCCAACCCTGTTCCTGGAGAGAGACCCTCCTGTAGGTTTTAACTCCAACCCTGTTCCTGGAGAGAGACCCTCCTGTAGGTTTTATCTCCAACCCTGTTCCTGGAGAGCTATCCTCCTGTAGGTTTTAACTCCAACCCTGTTCCTGGAGAGAGACCCTCCTGTAGGTTTTAACTCCAACCCTGTTCCTGGAGAGAGACCCTCCTGTAGGTTTTAACTCCAACCCAGTTCCTGGAGAGAGATACCCTCCTGTAGGTTTTAACTCTAACCCTGTTCCTGGAGAGAGACCCTCCTGTAGGTTTTCAATCCCACCCCAGTTGTAACTTACCTGATTCGACGTAATTATTAGGATCAGGTGCGCTAGATTAGGTTTGGAGCAGGACAGGTACCAGAGGTCAGGGCCCACTGTTACCTCAACTTTATTGTTCCATGTATCAAATTAAACTCTGATCTGAGGTCAGGGCCCCCTGTTACCTCAACTTTATTGTTCCATGTATCAAATTAAACTCTGATCTGAGGTCAGGGCCCCCTGTTACCTCAACTTTATTGATCCATGTAGCAAATTAAACTCTGATCTGAGGTCAGGGCCCACTGTTACCTCACCTCTATTGATCCATGTAGCAAATTAAACTCTGATCTGAGGTCAGGGCCCACTGTTACCTCACCTCTATTGATCCATGTATCAAATTAAACTCTGATCTGAGGTCAGGGCCCACTGTTACCTCACCTCTATTGTTCCATGTATCAAATTAAACTCTGATCTGAGGTCAGGGCCCACTGTTACATCCTGAGTGGCGCAGCTGTCTACGGCGTTCACTACAGTCTCTGGTTCGATTCCAGGCTGTATCACATCCGGCCGTGATTGGGAGTCCCATAGGGCGGCGCACAATTGGCCCAGCATCGTCCAGGTTTGGCCGGGGTAGGCCGTCAATGTAAAAAATAATTTATTGTTTAACTGACTTGCCTCATTAAAGTTACATCAACTCTATGTAGCTAATTAAAAACAAATGTCGATTTCACAGCAATATTTAAGTTAATTAAATATTTATGGTATGCCCATTAAATTGAATCATTGTTTAGAGTACTATAGTATATACCTAATAACTATTTTGGTTCGTTTGTTAATTCATGTTTATTATGCGGTAAATCCATACAAAGCTGCTGTTCCTACCATCACTAATCTGATAAATGGCTGTTATGGTCTTATTGTGTTGATATGCAGTATGTTAGACAGTAAATACCCCCCTGGTTCAGTATGTTAGACAGTAAATATCCCCCTGGTTCAGTATGTTAGACAGTAAATATCCCCCTGGTTCAGTATGTTAGACAGTAAATATCCCCCTGGTTCAGTATGTTAGACAGTAAATATCCCCCTGGTTCAGTATGTTAGACAGTAAATATCCCCCTGGTTCAGTATGTTAGACAGTAAATACCCCCTGGTTCAGTATGTTAGACAGTAAATACCCCCTGGTTCAGTATGTTAGACAGTAAATACCCCGCTGGTTCAGTATGTTAGACAGTAAATACCCCCCTGGTTCAGTATGTTAGACAGTAAACACCCCCCTGGTTCAGTATGTTAGACAGTAAATACCCCTCTGGCTCAGTATGTTAGACAGTAAATATCCCCCTGGTTCAGTATGTTAGACAGTAAATATCCCCCTGGTTCAGTATGTTGGACAGTAAATATCCCCCTGGTTCAGTATGTTAGACAGTAAATATCCCCCTGGTTCAGTATGTTAGACAGTAAATATCCCCCTGGTTCAGTATGTTAGACGGTAAATATCCCCCTGGTTCAGTATGTTAGACGGTAAATACCCCCTGGTTCAGTATGTTAGACGGTAAATACCCCGCTGGTTCAGTATGTTAGACGGTAAATACCCCGCTGGTTCAGTATGTTAGACGGTAAATACCCCCCTGGTTCAGTATGTTAGACGGTAAATATCCCCCTGGTTCAGTATGTTAGACGGTAAATATCCCCCTGGTTCAGTATGTTAGACGGTAAATATCCCCCTGGTTCAGTATGTTAGACGGTAAATATCCCCCTGGTTCAGTATGTTAGACGGTAAATATCCCCCTGGTTCAGTATGTTAGACGGTAAATATCCCCCTGGTTCAGTATGTTAGACGGTAAATATCCCCCTGGTTCAGTATGTTAGACGGTAAATATCCCCCTGGTTCAGTATGTTAGACGGTAAATATCCCCCTGGTTCAGTATGTTAGACGGTAAATATCCCCCTGGTTCAGTATGTTAGACGGTAAATATCCCCCTGGTTCAGTATGTTAGACGGTAAATATCCCCCTGGTTCAGTATGTTAGACGGTAACTATCCCCCTGGTTCAGTATGTTAGACGGTAAATATCCCCCTGGTTCAGTATGTTAGACGGTAAATATCCCCCTGGTTCAGTATGTTAGACGGTAAATATCCCCCTGGTTCAGTATGTTAGACGGTAAATATCCCCCTGGTTCAGTATGTTAGACGGTAAATATCCCCCTGGTTCAGTATGTTAGACGGTAACTATCCCCCTGGTTCAGTATGTTAGACGGTAACTATCCCCCTGGTTCAGTATGTTAGACGGTAAATATCCCCCTGGTTCAGTATGTTAGACGGTAAATATCCCCCTGGTTCAGTATGTTAGACGGTAAATATCCCCCTGGTTCAGTATGTTAGACGGTAAATATCCCCCTGGTTCAGTATGTTAGACGGTAAATATCCCCCTGGTTCAGTATGTTAGACGGTAACTATCCCCCTGGTTCAGTATGTTAGACGGTAAATATCCCCCTGGTTCAGTATGTTAGACGGTAAATATCCCCCTGGTTCAGTATGTTAGACGGTAAATATCCCCCTGGTTCAGTATGTTAGACGGTAAATATCCCCCTGGTTCAGTATGTTAGACGGTAAATATCCCCCTGGTTCAGTATGTTAGACGGTAAATATCCCCCTGGTTCAGTATGTTAGACGGTAAATATCCCCCTGGTTCAGTATGTTAGACGGTAAATATCCCCCTGGTTCAGTATGTTAGACGGTAAATATCCCCCTGGTTCAGTATGTTAGACGGTAAATATCCCCCTGGTTCAGTATGTTAGACGGTAAATATCCCCCTGGTTCAGTATGTTAGACGGTAAATATCCCCCTGGTTCAGTATGTTAGACGGTAAATATCCCCCTGGTTCAGTATGTTAGACGGTAACTATCCCCCTGGTTCAGTATGTTAGACGGTAACTATCCCCCTGGTTCAGTATGTTAGACGGTAAATATCCCCCTGGTTCAGTATGTTAGACGGTAAATATCCCCCTGGTTCAGTATGTTAGACGGTAAATATCCCCCTGGTTCAGTATGTTAGACGGTAAATATCCCCCTGGTTCAGTATGTTAGACGGTAAATATCCCCCTGGTTCAGTATGTTAGACGGTAAATATCCCCCTGGTTCAGTATGTTAGACGGTAAATATCCCCCTGGTTCAGTATGTTAGACGGTAAATATCCCCCTGGTTCAGTATGTTAGACGGTAAATATCCCCCTGGTTCAGTATGTTAGACGGTAAATATCCCCCTGGTTCAGTATGTTAGACGGTAAATATCCCCCTGGTTCAGTATGTTAGACGGTAAATATCCCCCTGGTTCAGTATGTTAGACGGTAAATATCCCCCTGGTTCAGTATGTTAGACGGTAAATATCCCCCTGGTTCAGTATGTTAGACGGTAAATATCCCCCTGGTTCAGTATGTTAGACGGTAAATATCCCCCTGGTTCAGTATGTTAGACGGTAAATATCCCCCTGGTTCAGTATGTTAGACGGTAAATATCCCCCTGGTTCAGTATGTTAGACGGTAAATATCCCCCTGGTTCAGTATGTTAGACGGTAAATATCCCCCTGGTTCAGTATGTTAGACGGTAAATATCCCCCTGGTTCAGTATGTTAGACGGTAAATATCCCCCTGGTTCAGTATGTTAGACGGTAAATATCCCCCTGGTTCAGTATGTTAGACAGTAAATATCCCCCTGGTTCAGTATGTTAGACAGTAAATATCCCCCTGGTTCAGTATGTTAGACAGTAAATATCCCCCTGGTTCAGTATGTTAGACAGTAAATACCCCCCTGGTTCAGTATGTTAGACGGTAAATATCCCCCTGGTTCAGTATGTTAGACGGTAAATATCCCCCTGGTTCAGTATGTTAGACGGTAAATATCCCCCTGGTTCAGTATGTTAGACGGTAAATATCCCCCTGGTTCAGTATGTTAGACGGTAAATATCCCCCTGGTTCAGTATGTTAGACGGTAAATATCCCCCTGGTTCAGTATGTTAGACAGTAAATATCCCCCTGGTTCAGTATGTTAGACAGTAAATATCCCCCTGGTTCAGTATGTTAGACAGTAAATATCCCCCTGGTTCAGTATGTTAGACAGTAAATACCCCCCTGGTTCAGTATGTTAGACAGTAAATACCCCCCTGGTTCAGTATGTTAGACAGTAAATATCCCCCTGGTTCAGTATGTTAGACAGTAAATACCCCCCTAGTATCGCAATATTTAAAAATACAACCACGGAAAAACTGTTTGGAAAGCAAGTTACTATTGCTGGAAAGAGATGACAATGAAAAGACTCCAATCTGTCTTTTATCACAATTCTTCACTTAATTGAGTAGCTAATCTTATTAGCACCAGTGAAGAAAATTGTGCATATTCACTGTCTTTATCAGCTTCCACCATGCTAGCTGTTGGTACAGTGTCTCTCTGGAGGGACCAGCCTCCTGGCTAGCTGTTGGTACAGTGTCTCTCTGGAGGGACCAGCCTCCTAGCTAGCTGTTGGTACAGTGTCTCTCTGGAGGGACCAGCCTCCTGGCTAGCTGTTGGTACAGTGTCTCTCTGGAGGGACCAGCCTCCTGGCTAGCTGTTGGTACAGTGTCTCTCTGGAGGGACCAGCCTCCTGGCTAGCTGTTGGTACAGTGTCTCTCTGGAGGGACCAGCCTCCTGGCTAGCTGTTGGTACAGTGTCTCTCTGGAGGGACCAGCCTCCTGGCTAGCTGTTGGTACAGTGTCTCTCTGGAGGGACCAGCCTCCTGGCTAGCTGTTGGTACAGTGTCTCTCTGGAGGGACCCGCCTCCTGGCTAGCTGTTGGTACAGTGTCTCTCTGGAGGGACCAGCCTCCTGGCTAGCTGTTGGTACAGTGTCTCTCTGGAGGGACCAGCCTCCTGGCTAGCTGTTGGTACAGTGTCTCTCTGGAGGGACCAGCCTCCTGGCTAGCTGTTGGTACAGTGTCTCTCTGGAGGGACCAGCCTCCTGGCTAGCTGTTGGTACAGTGTCTCTCTGGAGGGACCAGCCTCCTGGCTAGCTGTTGGTACAGTGTCTCTCTGGAGGGACCAGCCTCCTGGCTAGCTGTTGGTACAGTGTCTCTCTGGAGGGACCAGCCTCCTGGCTAGCTGTTGGTACAGTGTCTCTCTGGAGGGACCAGCCTCCTGGCTAGCTGTTGGTACAGTGTCTCTCTGGAGGGACCAGCCTCCTGGCTAGCTGTTGGTACAGTGTCTCTCTGGAGGGACCAGCCTCCTGGCTAGCTGTTGGTACAGTGTCTCTCTGGAGGGACCAGCCTCCTGGCTAGCTGTTGGTACAGTGTCTCTCTGGAGGGACCAGCCTCCTGGCTAGCTGTTGGTACAGTGTCTCTCTGGAGGGACCTGCCTCCTGGCTAGCTGTTGGTACAGTGTCTCTCTGGAGGGACCAGCCTCCTGGCTAGCTGTTGGTACAGTGTCTCTCTGGAGGGACCAGCCTCCTGGCTAGCTGTTGGTACAGTGTCTCTCTGGAGGGACCAGCCTCCTGGCTAGCTGTTGGTACAGTGTCTCTCTGGAGGGACCAGCCTCCTGGCTAGCTGTTGGTACAGTGTCTCTCTGGAGGGACCAGCCTCCTGGCTAGCTGTTGGTACAGTGTCTCTCTGGAGGGACCAGCCTCCTGGCTAGCTGTTGGTACAGTGTCTCTCTGGAGGGACCAGCCTCCTGGCTAGCTGTTGGTACAGTGTCTCTCTGGAGGGACCAGCCTCCTGGCTAGCTGTTGGTACAGTGTCTCTCTGGAGGGACCAGCCTCCTGGCTAGCTGTTGGTACAGTGTCTCTCTGGAGGGACCCGCCTCCTGGCTAGCTGTTGGTACAGTGTCTCTCTGGAGGGACCCGCCTCCTGGCTAGCTGTTGGTACAGTGTCTCTCTGGAGGGACCAGCCTCCTGGCTAGCTGTTGGTACAGTGTCTCTCTGGAGGGACCCGCCTCCTGGCTAGCTGTTGGTACAGTGTCTCTCTGGAGGGACCAGCCTCCTGGCTAGCTGTTGGTACAGTGTCTCTCTGGAGGGACCAGCCTCCTGGCTAGCTGTTGGTACAGTGTCTCTCTGGAGGGACCAGCCTCCTGGCTAGCTGTTGGTACAGTGTCTCTCTGGAGGGACCAGCCTCCTGGCTAGCTGTTGGTACAGTGTCTCTCTGGAGGGACCAGCCTCCTGGCTAGCTGTTGGTACAGTGTCTCTCTGGAGGGACCAGCCTCCTGGCTAGCTGTTGGTACAGTGTCTCTCTGGAGGGACCAGCCTCCTGGCTAGCTGTTGGTACAGTGTCTCTCTGGAGGGACCAGCCTCCTGGCTAGCTGTTGGTACAGTGTCTCTCTGGAGGGACCAGCCTCCTGGCTAGCTGTTGGTACAGTGTCTCTCTGGAGGGACCCGCCTCCTGGCTAGCTGTTGGTACAGTGTCTCTCTGGAGGGACCCGCCTCCTGGCTAGCTGTTGGTACAGTGTCTCTCTGGAGGGACCCGCCTCCTGGCTAGCTGTTGGTACAGTGTCTCTCTGGAGGGACCAGCCTCCTGGCTAGCAGTTGGTACAGTGTCTCTCTGGAGGGGCCAGCCTCCTGGCTAGCTGTTGGTACAGTGTCTCTCTGGAGGTACCAGCTTCTTGGCTAGCTGTTGGTACAGTGTCTCTCTGGAGGGACCAGCCTCCTGGCTAGCTTTTGGTACAGTGTCTCTCTGGAAGGACCAGCCTCCTGGCTAGCTGTTGGTACAGTGTCTCTCTGGAGGGACCAGCTTCCTGGCTAGCTGTTGGTACAGTGTCTCTCTGGAAGGACCAGCCTCCTGGCTAGCGTCTCTCTGGAGGGACCAGCCTCCTGGCTAGCTGTTGGTACAGTGTCTCTCTGGAGGGACCAGCCTCCTGGCTAGCTGTTGGTACAGTGTCTCTCTGGAGGGACCAGCCTCCTGGCTAGCTGTTGGTACAGTGTCTCTCTGGAGGGACCCACCTCCTGGCTAGCTGTTGGTACAGTGTCTCTCTGGAGGGACCAGCCTCCTGGCTAGCAGTTGGTACAGTGTCTCTCTGGAGGGACCAGCCTCCTGTCTAGCAGTTGGTACAGTGTCTCTCTGGAGGGACCAGCCTCCTGGCTAGCTGTTGGTACAGTGTCTCTCTGGAGGGACCAGCCTCCTGGCTAGCTGTTGGTACAGTGTCTCTCTGGAGGGACCAGCCTCCTGGCTAGCTGTTGGTACAGTGTCTCTCTGGAGGGACCAGCGTCCAGGCTAGCTGTTGGTACAGTGTCTCTCTGGAGGGACCAGCCTCCTGGCTAGCTGTTGGTACAGTGTCTCTCTGGAGGGACCAGCTTCCTGGCTAGCTGTTGGTACAGTGTCTCTCTGGAAGGACCAGCCTCCTGGCTAGCGTCTCTCTGGAGGGACCAGCCTCCTGGCTAGCTGTTGGTACAGTGTCTCTCTGGAGGGACCAGCCTCCTGGCTAGCTGTTGGTACAGTGTCTCTCTGGAGGGACCAGCCTCCTGGCTAGCTGTTGGTACAGTGTCTCTCTGGAGGGACCCACCTCCTGGCTAGCTGTTGGTACAGTGTCTCTCTGGAGGGACCAGCCTCCTGGCTAGCAGTTGGTACAGTGTCTCTCTGGAGGGACCAGCCTCCTGTCTAGCAGTTGGTACAGTGTCTCTCTGGAGGGACCAGCCTCCTGGCTAGCTGTTGGTACAGTGTCTCTCTGGAGGGACCAGCCTCCTGGCTAGCTGTTGGTACAGTGTCTCTCTGGAGGGACCAGCCTCCTGGCTAGCTGTTGGTACAGTGTCTCTCTGGAGGGACCAGCGTCCAGGCTAGCTGTTGGTACAGTGTCTCTCTGGAGGGACCAGCCTCCTGGCTAGCTGTTGGTACAGTGTCTCTCTGGAGGGACCAGCCTCCTGGCTAGCTGTTGGTACCAGCCTCATGGCTAGCTGTTGGTACAGTGTCTCTCTGGAGGGACTAGCCTCCAGGCTAGCTGTTGGTACAGTGTCTCTCTGGAGGGACTAGCCTCCAGGCTAGCTGTTGGTACAGTGTCTCTCTGGAGGGACTAGCCTCCAGGCTAGCTGTTGGTACAGTGTCTCTCTGGAGGGGCCAGCCTCCTGGCTAGCTGTTGGTACAGTGTCTCTCTGGAGGGGCCAGCCTCCTGGCTAGCTGTTGGTACAGTGTCTCTCTGGAGGGACCAGCCTCCTGGCTAGCTGTTGGTACTAGCCTCCTGGCTAGCTGTTGGTACAGTGTCTCTCTGGAGGTGCCAGCCTCCTGGCTAGCTGTTGGTACAGTGTCTCTCTGGAGGGACCAGCCTCCTGGCTAGCTGTTGGTACAGTGTCTCTCTGGAGGGACCAGCCTCCTGGCTAGCTGTTGGTACTAGCCTACTGGCTAGCTGTTGGTACAGTGTCTCTCTGGAGGGACCAGCCTCCTGGCTAGCTGTTGGTACTAGCCTACTGGCTAGCTGTTGGTACAGTGTCTCTGGAGGGACCAGCTTCCTGGCTAGCTGTTGGTACCAGCCTACTGGCTAGCTGTTGGTACAGTGTCTCTGGAGGGACCAGCCTCCTGGCTAGCTGTTGGTACAGTGTCTCTCTGGAGGGACCAGCCTCCTGGCTAGCTGTTGGTACAGTGTCTCTCTGGAGGGACCAGCCTCCTGGCTAGCTGTTGGTACAGTGTCTCTCTGGAGGGGCTAGCCTCCTGGCTAGCTGTTGGTACAGTGTCTCTCTGGAGGGACCAGCCTCCTGGCTAGCTGTTGGTACAGTGTCTCTCTGGAGGGACCAGCCTCCTGGCTAGCTGTTGGTACAGTGTCTCTCTGGAGTGACTAGCCTCCTGGCTAGCTGTTGGTACAGTGTCTCTCTGGAGGGACCAGCCTCCTGGCTAGCTGTTGGTACAGTGTCTCTCTGGAGGGACCCGCCTCCTGGCTAGCTGTTGGTACTAGCCTCCTGGCTAGCTGTTGGTACAGTGTCTCTCTGGAGGGACCAGCCTCCTGGCTAGCTGTTTGTACAGTGTCTCTCTGGAGTGACTAGCGTCCTGGCTAGCTGTTGGTACAGTGTCTCTCTGGAGGGACTAGCCTCCAGGCTAGCTGTTGGTTACAGTGTTTCTCTGGAGGGACCAGCCTCCTGGCTAGCTGTTGGTACAGTGTCTCTCTGGAGGGACCAGCCTCCTGGCTAGCTGTTGGTACAGTGTCTCTCTGGAGGGACCAGCTTCTTGGCTAGCTGTTGGTACAGTGTCTCTCTGGAGGGACCAGCCTCCTGGCTAGCTGTTGGTACAGTGTCTCTCTGGAGGGACCAGCCTCCTGGCTAGCTGTTGGTACAGTGTCTCTCTGGAGGGACCAGCCTCCTGGTCAGCTGTTGGTACAGTGTCTCTCTGGAGGGACCAGCTTCTTGGCTAGCTGTTGGTACAGTGTCTCTCTGGAGGGACCAGCCTCCTGGCTAGCTGTTGGTACTAGCCTCCTGGCTAGCTGTTGGTACAGTGTCTCTCTGGAGGGACCCACCTCCTGGCTAGCTGTTGGTACAGTGTCTCTCTGGAGGGACCAGCCTCCAGGCTAGCTGTTGGTATAGTGTCTCTGGAGGGGCCAGCCTCCTGGCTAGCTGTTGGTACAGTGTCTCTCTGGAGGGGCTAGCCTCCAGGCTAGCTGTTGGTACAGTGTCTCTCTGGAGGGGCCAGCCTCCTGGCTAGCTGTTGGTACAGTGTCTCTCTGGAGGGACCAGCCTCCTGGCTAGCTGTTGGTACTAGCCTCCTGGCTAGCTGTTGGTACAGTGTCTCTCTGGAGGTGCCAGCCTCCTGGCTAGCTGTTGGTACAGTGTCTCTCTGGAGGGACCAGCCTCCTGGCTAGCTGTTGGTACAGTGTCTCTCTGGAGGGACCAGCCTCCTGGCTAGCGGTTGGTACAGTGTCTCTCTGGAGGGACCAGCCTCCAGGCTAGCTGTTGGTATAGTGTCTCTGGAGGGGCCAGCCTCCTGGCTAGCTGTTGGTACAGTGTCTCTCTGGAGGGACTAGCCTCCAGGCTAGCTGTTGGTACAGTGTCTCTCTGGAGGGGCCAGCCTCCTGGCTAGCTGTTGGTACAGTGTCTCTCTGGAGGGACCAGCCTCCTGGCTAGCTGTTGGTACTAGCCTCCTGGCTAGCTGTTGGTACAGTGTCTCTCTGGAGGTGCCAGCCTCCTGGCTAGCTGTTGGTACAGTGTCTCTCTGGAGGGACCAGCCTCCTGGCTAGCTGTTGGTACAGTGTCTCTCTGGAGGGACCAGCCTCCTGGCTAGCTGTTGGTACTAGCCTACTGGCTAGCTGTTGGTACAGTGTCTCTGGAGGGACCAGCCTCCTGGCTAGCTGTTGGTACAGTGTCTCTCTGGAGGGACCAGCCTCCTGGCTAGCTGTTGGTACAGTGTCTCTCTGGAGGGACCAGCCTCCTGGCTAGCTGTTGGTACAGTGTCTCTCTGGAGGGACCCGCCTCCTGGCTAGCTGTTGGTACAGTGTCTCTCTGGAGGGACCAGCCTCCTGGCTAGCTGTTGGTACAGTGTGTCTCTGGAGGGACCAACCTCCTGGCTAGCTGTTGGTACAGTGTCTCTCTGGAGTGACTAGCCTCCTGGCTAGCTGTTGGTACAGTGTCTCTCTGGAGGGACTAGCCTCCAGGCTAGCTGTTGGTACAGTGTCTCTCTGGAGGGACCCGCCTCCTGGCTAGCTGTTGGTACAGTGTCTCTCTGGAGGGACCAGCCTCCTGGCTAGCTGTTGGTACTAGCCTCCTGGCTAGCTGTTGGTACAGTTACTCTCTGGAGGGACCAGCCTCCTGGCTAGCTGTTGGTACAGTGTCTCTCTGGAGGGACCAGCCTCCTGGCTAGCTGTTGGTACAGTGTCTCTCTGGAGGGACCAGCCTCCTGGCTAGCTGTTGGTACAGTGTCTCTCTGGAGGGACCAGCCTCCTGGCTAGCTGTTGGTACAGTGTCTCTCTGGAGGGACCAGCCTCCTGGCTAGCTGTTGGTACAGTGTCTCTCTGGAGGGACTAGCCTCCAGGCTAGCTGTTGGTACAGTGTCTCTCTGGAGGGACCAGCCTCCTGGCTAGCTGTTGGTACAGTGTCTCTCTGGAGGGACCAGCCTCCTGGCTAGCTGTTGGTACTAGCCTCCTGGCTAGCTGTTGGTACAGTTACTCTCTGGAGGGACCAGCCTCCTGGCTAGCTGTTGGTACAGTGTCTCTCTGGAGGGACCAGCCTCCTGGCTAGCTGTTGGTACAGTGTCTCTCTGGAGGGACCAGCTTCTTGGCTAGCTGTTGGTACAGTGTCTCTCTGGAGGGACCAGCCTCCTGGCTAGCTGTTGGTACAGTGTCTCTCTGGAGGGGCTAGCCTCCTGGCTAGCTGTTGGTACAGTGTCTCTCTGGAGGGACCAGCCTCCTGGCTAGCTGTTGGTACTAGCCTCCTGGCTAGCTGTTGGTACAGTTACTCTCTGGAGGGACCAGCCTCCTGGCTAGCTGTTGGTACAGTGTCTCTCTGGAGGGACCAGCCTCCTGGCTAGCTGTTGGTACAGTGTCTCTCTGGAGGGACCAGCCTCCTGGCTAGCTGTTGGTACAGTGTCTCTCTGGAGGGACCAGCCTCCTGGCTAGCTGTTGGTACAGTGTCTCTCTGGAGGGACCAGCCTCCTGGCTAGCTGTTGGTACAGTGTCTCTCTGGAGGGACTAGCCTCCAGGCTAGCTGTTGGTACAGTGTCTCTCTGGAGGGACCAGCCTCCTGGCTAGCTGTTGGTACAGTGTCTCTCTGGAGGGACCAGCCTCCTGGCTAGCTGTTGGTACTAGCCTCCTGGCTAGCTGTTGGTACAGTTACTCTCTGGAGGGACCAGCCTCCTGGCTAGCTGTTGGTACAGTGTCTCTCTGGAGGGACCAGCCTCCTGGCTAGCTGTTGGTACAGTGTCTCTCTGGAGGGACCAGCTTCTTGGCTAGCTGTTGGTACAGTGTCTCTCTGGAGGGACCAGCCTCCTGGCTAGCTGTTGGTACAGTGTCTCTCTGGAGGGGCTAGCCTCCTGGCTAGCTGTTGGTACAGTGTCTCTCTGGAGGGACCAGCCTCCTGGCTAGCTTTTGGTACAGTGTCTCTCTGGAGGGACCAGCCTCCTGGCTAGCTGTTGGTACAGTGTCTCTCTGGAGGGGCTAGCCTCCTGGCTAGCGGTTGGTACAGTGTCTCTCTGGAGGGACCAGCCTCCTGGCTAGCTGTGTGAACACTGCACTGCTGCATGTTGTAGCAATAACAGAGAATGACAGCACGTCTGCTCTCCCTCCCTGCCTGACTCATGTGCTCCTCAGAGGTATACAGATGTGACCGGTTTCAGATTGTAGCCTGATGCCCTAATCTGGTCATGGGAACACGAAGGCAAAATGTAGCTGATTACAGACAGGAAAGAACGGGACAGGGCAGCTCTCAGGCTTTGACCTGTGAAATATATGATTGTTCTCTGCCTCTGCCACTGCCCTCCATCTCTCCCCTCTCCTCCCTGTGCAGCACAGAGCAGCAGTATAGAGAAGGAGAAAGCGTAGTCATAAAGCAACCTGATCTGACTGCAAGCTGCCCCATCAGCCTGTGCAAAACCCTGTGACTAGCCTGAAGCTACAAGAACAGCAGGGAGTAGAGACCCACTATACAGGCTCTCTGAGGATGGACTGGTCAGAGTTACCATGAGAACAGCAGGGAGAAGAGACCCACTATATCAGGCTCTCTGAGGATGGACTGGTCAGAGTTACCATGAGAACAGCAGGGAGAAGACACCAGTCCACTATATCAGTCTCTCTGGGGATGGACTGGTCAGAGTTACCATGAGAACAGGAGGGGAGGGCAGCGACGCCCAGTGTTTCTGGGGACTGCTGCAGTTTCACAGAGGATGCAGCATCTTAGGGAGTTTCAGGATCACAGACCGGTGAACGGGAAGAAGTGCCAGCCTGGCAGTAACTCACTGCATTGTCAGAAGAGGAACAGACGACAGCAGAGCAGAGGGAAAAAATACCACTGTTTACAACCCTGAGGAAAAAAACACCACCGTTTACCACCTCGAGGGATTTGTTGATTTTATTTTTCTTAAATGCAAACTCCACACTTTCCCTCAGCGTTCCTGGTGATAATGGAATACCTACATGTTCCTAACAGCAGTGGTGCAGAGAGCTGATTCCAGAGGCAATGCGCCATAAAATGGAATATTCTGTCCAGGAACTGACAGATTAAAGCGGACAAGGACATGGCGAATATGTCAGAGTCAGGCGTAGAGACCGATGAGAGCTTTTCCTCCTCCCTGGCTCTAGCTAATGATGATGTGGGGGCCTCTGAGTGTGTGGTGCTGTCTCAGGTTCCTGAGCTAGTCCGAGAGCTACTAACCATCAACGGCCAGGGAAGAGGGGAGGAGAGGGAGAGGAGACTGGACCTAGCATGGCTTAAACTCAAACAGACCGTCCGGAGGAAATGCAACCTGTTTGAACACCTGCAGGTTAGCATGGGAGCAATATGCACAAGGCTGTGTCTCTGTCCCAAGTACGGTAGCACCCTATTACCTATGTAGTGCACTACTTTTGACCAGGGGCCATTTGGGACAGGTCCTTTTGTTCTTCGATCTAACATGGTTGAGGACACACGGCGTGTGATGTCACTGAGCGGTCATGGAGTGTTTCCGTTGCACTCAGCATCCAAGACGAGAGTTTTGCATCTGAAATGGGATTAGTCCATGTGATTGGTAGATATATGATTGTAGAATGAATAATGGCACCCTATTCCCTTTATAGTGCACTACTTTAGACCAGGACCCATAGTGCACTAAATAGGGAATAGGGCCCATAGTGCACTAAATAGGGAATAGGGCCCATAGTGCACTAAATAGGGAATAGGGCCCATAGTGCACTAAATAAGGAATATCCTTTATTGTTCCCTTATGCCATTATATATTTTCTGTAATAACGTAGTACATGGGATTGATTTAGAAATTTGGCTCAATTAATTTGATTAATATTATGAATTTTCTATTCTGAGAAATACAAACTCTCAGGGTTTCTGTTCAGATGTAATGGAAAATATGGCGCTGTACAACGTGACGGTCGGGAGTAGGCTACAGTATAAGAGGACTGGAGGACTCTATATTAATATCTAATAGGCATAACATTTCCACACCCTAATTGTAGTCTAACCGATACTCATTTTTTCTATGTAGGCCTATAGTATATCTAAAAAAAATATATTTTTCAATGACTTGACTCCGCCAATAATTACATTCAGAGGATTTGAGGATTCTAAATTAATATCTAAGGGGCATTTTCTGTTAGATATTCTCACAGATCCTAAGGGGCTTTTATATAATTCTAAATTAATTAATAATAATTGCTTAGTTTATAAAGTAACTATTTTGGAGATTTTATTTTCATTTAACCTCGAGTGAGCGAGGAAAAAGGCAGTTCTTGAACATGGGGTGAGACATTCTCACTAATTTGTAAATAAAGTTTGTTATTTAGAATGATTTATTTCTGGAGAAACTTAATTATTTAGCAGACATCACTTGCTTATATTCAGTGAACACATATATCTTAAGAATAGAAGGCTATATATAACAATATTTGAGATTATTTTTTATTTTTTTTAAATAACTGAGCGATTGTAATCTGAATAAAGGCCAAAATAATATTTATTAAGGCCAAAATATAGCCCTGCTAATAGCCATAATGACGCTGTACATCGTGGCCGTGTGTTTGAAAGAGTATTTTCCAGTAAGCAACAATTTTTTTGCCTTCGTTGGACAACTTTGTTCCAATATTTCTGTCATTCTGTGATATTCATTCCCATAGTAATTCGTTATGGATCCATAACTAAATAAACATTGGCATTTTGAAAGATTATTTTGATTATTATTTTATTAACGAAAGCATAAAGATGAAGAAATACAGTACTGTACAGTATATGCTTTTACATTTTGGATAAAAAACCATTTTGAAGATAGAAGCCACCTGCATTAGTTTATTAGGTGACTGTGCAGTCTGACAAGTAAACACAGCCTACATTACATACTGTAGTAACCATGGAAATTACCTAATTCCTTAAGGGAGAGCAGGTCATGTCCAGATTTTCTCGGTGACCTCAAGTACCTTTAATAATTGCTGTACTAGAGAATACGGGCACGTGGGAGACCGGGGTTCAATTCCCCGATGGGGAGAAAGGAGTAGGCTGTCCTTGTAAATAAGAATGTGTTCTTAACTGATTCCATGTGATGTTATTTTATCGTCGTAATGTCGTCACTATTATTCTACAATGTAGAAAATGGTAAAAATAAATGAATCCTGGAATGAGTAGGTGTCTAAACTTTTGACTGGTACTTGCCTAATTCTGATTTAATATTATAGTGTTTCTATTCCAAGAAAAACTAAAAACCCTCTGGGTTACTGTTAGGATGGAACGGATAATAAGGCGCTGTACAACGTGATGGTCGGCAGTACAGTACTGGGCTAGTTAGCCGAAGAATCCCAATGTTGTGCTGGCAGGGCACGTGGGAGACCGGGGTTCATTTCCTCGACGGGGAGGAAGGAGTAGGCTGTCCTTGTAAATTAGAATTTGTTTTTAACTGACTTTCCTAGTTAAATAAAGTTTACACGAAGAGCAGAGAACAGCACATTTCTACACCCTAATATTCTAATTCTAGTCTAACCAAAACCCAAAAGGATATTAAGTATAAATATAAATCTCATTGATTTATCAAGACCAGTACCCATGCTGTTTCTCAGAGCAGCGCAAAACTGTGCTAAAATAATTGTAGGCTTTTGCTTCAAATCCTACTGCTTCGAATCCTACTGCTTCTAACTTCAATATGCTCTTTAAATAAATAAGACTGCCACTTTTAACAGCACATTACTCAACACTAGTGAGACTCATGTCGCCTACGGCAGGCCTACAGTATATGGAAAAATATGACTTGACTCTCTGCCAATAATTACATATAGAGGATTGGAGGATATTTCTGTAGTTGTGATATTTATTCCCATATTAATTAAGGACCCATAACTAAAGCAAAATATGCATTTTGAAAGAGTATTTTTGTCATTATTTTATTAATGAAAGCATAAAGATGCCATTATTAGTGACATTGTTTTAGTTTGAACGTACAGACGGGCACTAAGAACAGAACAGCTGGAAGGTTTCCCTAGTCAGCGACATTATTACACCTTAAATATTTTGGAGATTTAGTTTTCAAATTAGCAAGAAAAAGGCCATTCTTGAACATGGGGTGAGACACTGTTACTAATTTGTAAATAAAGCCAGTTTGTTATTTATAATTATTTATGTTTTTAGAGGGAGAAAAAACTAAAACCTACAGTCATCTCATGGTTCTCCTAGTCAAGGCTGGCACAGGTATTGAACCAGCATCTGCAGCAACACAGCTTGCACTGCTATGCAGGGTCTCAGACCGTTGCGTCACTCAGGTGCTGTACAACGTGACCGGTCGGGAGTGTTCTACAGTACTACAGTAAGAGAAATAATCATAACAAATAAAATAATGAAAACCTTAGTGTAACAACAGTTTTTAATAAGTAATACTGAAGTCGTGCGCAATTATCAGTTTCTATATAGGTTTATGTCGCCGGTTCATTGTCAGAGACACAGTAGGACCCAAAAGCATAGTCAGTGCTCTAACTCCCCCTTGTGGTGGTCTGGAGCAACGATGTGGTGACACAGGATACCGTACTAGACCACAAATTACCTCTAAGTCCCGCGGCGAAAGCTCGCAACTTTTAAAGGAGGAACCACTGTTCTATTGTCCCCTTACAGCATTATCTCCTATGTCATATTGTCCCTTATAGCATTAGCTCCTATGTCCTATTGTCCCTTACAGCATTAGCTCCTATGTCATATTGTCCCTTATAGCATTATCTCCTATGTCCTATTGTCCCCTTACAGCATTATCTCATATGTCCTATTGTCCCTTACAGCATTATCTCATATGTCCTATTGTCCCCTTACAGCAGTATCTCCTATGTCCTATTGTCCCCTTACAGCATTATCTCCTATGTCCTATTGTCCCCTTACAGCAGTATCTCCTATGTCCTATTGTCCCTTACAGCATTATCTCCTATGTCCTATTGTCCCCTTACAGCAGTATCTCCTATGTCCTATTGTCCCTTACAGCATTATCTCCTATGTCATATTGTCCCCCTACAGCATTATCTCCTATGTCCTATTGTCCCCTTACAGCATTATCTCCTATGTCCTATTGTCCCCTTACAGCATTATCTCCTATGTCCTATTGTCCCCTTACAGCATTATCTCCTATGTCCTATTGTCCCCTTACAGCATTGTCCTATTGTCCCCTTACAGCATTGTCCTATTGTCCCCTTACAGCATTGTCCTATTGTCCCCTTACAGCATTGTCCTATTGTCCCCTTACAGCATTGTCATATTGTCCCCTTACAGCATTATCTCCTATGTCCTATTGTCCCCTTACAGCATTAGCTCCTATGTCCTATTGTCCACTTACAGCAGTATCTCCTATGTCCTATTGTCCCCTTACAGCATTATATCCTATGTCCTATTGTCCCCTTACAGCATTGTCCTATTGTCCCCTTACAGCATTGTCCTATTGTCCCCTTACAGCATTGTCCTATTGTCCCCTTACAGCATTGTCCTATTGTCCCCTTACAGCATTGTCATATTGTCCCCTTACAGCATTATCTCCTATGTCCTATTGTCCCCTTACAGCATTAGCTCCTATGTCCTATTGTCCACTTACAGCAGTATCTCCTATGTCCTATTGTCCCCTTACTGCAGGGGTGTCAAACTCATTCCACGGAGGGCCTGGTGTCTGCAGGTTTTTGGTTTTTCCTTTCAATAAAGCCCTAGACAACCAGGTGTGGGGAGTTCCTAACTAATTAGTGATGTTAATTCATCAATCAAGTACAAGGGAGGAGCGAAAACCCGCAGACACTCGGCCCTCCGTGGAATGAGTTTGACACCTGTCCCTTACAGCATTATCTCCTATGTCCTATTGTCCACTTACAGCAGTATCTCCTATGTCCTATTGTCCCCTTACAGCATTATCTCCTATTGTCCACTTACAGCAGTATCTCCTATGTCCTATTGTCCACTTACAGCAGTATCTCCTATGCCCTATTGTCCACTTACAGCAGTATCTCCTATGTCCTATTGTCCCCTTACAGCAGTATCTCCTATGTCCTATTGTCCCCTTACAGCATTATCTCCTATGTCCTATTGTCCCTTACAGCATTATCTCCTATGTCATATTGTCCCCTTACAGCATTATCTCCTATGTCCTATTGTCCCCTTACAGCATTATCTCCTATGTCCTATTGTCCCCTTACAGCATTATCTCCTATGTCCTATTGTCCCTTACAGCATTATCTCCTATGTCATATTGTCCCCTTACAGCATTATCTCCTATGTCCTATTGTCCCCTTACAGCATTATCTCCTATGTCCTATTGTCCCCTTACAGCATTATCTCCTATGTCCTATTGTCCCTTACAGCATTATCTCCTATGTCCTATTGTCCCCTTACAGCATTGTCCTATTGTCCCCTTACAGCATGATCTCATATGTCCTATTGTTCCCTTATAGCGTTATCTTCTCTGTCCCCTTATCTTATGTTATGTCCTCTATTGTCCCCGTATGCTATTTTATCTCCTTATGTCCTCATGTATGCCATATTATCTCCCCCTCTCCCCCAGCAAGACCAGCTGTACACGTGGGCAGCGGTCAGCCAGCCCCCCCACTCCATGGAACACTTTGAGGGCCGGGCCCCCCTCCCTGGGCACCTGAAGACCCTGTGGCCCCCACCCAGACCTGTGGGAGACGATAGACCAGGACTTGTGTACACCGAGGAGGGTAGGGGCCCCTCACCACATCCATATAGATAATATTATACTGTAGAGACTAGATCTGGGTAGGAGGGTAGGTGCCCCTCGCCACATCATATAGATAATATTATACTGTAGAGACTAGATCTGAAACAACTAACTACTGTAACAGACCAGACCTCGCTACATTCATATAGATACTATTATACAATACCTTCTACCAAGGTGGGTAGGGGCCCTCACTACATCATATAGATACTATTATACAATATGTTCTACCAAGGTGGGTAGGGGCCCTCACTACATCCATATAGATACTATTATACAATACCTTCTACCAAGGTGGGTAGGGGCCCTCACTACATCCATATAGATACTATTATACAATACCTTCTACCAAGGTGGGTAGGTGCCCTCATTAAATCAGTTACTAACTATAGACTGTTGATTTCACTTAACTCTCACTAGCACTGATTTCAAAACGTCAACTTCCTTAGCCAGGGTGGAGAGCTTATAGCCTCGTTCCTCAGCCGGGGTGGAGAGCTTGTAGCCTCGTTCCTTAGCCAGGGTGGAGAGCTTGTAGCCTCGTTCCTTAGCCAGGGTGGAGAGCTTGTAGCCTCGTTCCTTAGCCAGGGTGGAGAGCTTGTAGCCTCGTTCCTTAGCCGGGGTGGAGAGCTTGTTCCTTAGCCAGGGTGTAGAGCTTGTTCCTTAGCCAGGGTGTAGAGCTTGTTCCTTAGCCAGGGTGTAGAGCTTGTTCCTTAGCCAGGGTGTAGAGCTTGTAGCCTCGTTCCTTAGCCAGGGTGGAGAGCTTGTAGCCTCGTTCCTTAGCCAGGGTGGAGAGCTTGTAGCCTCGTTCCTTAGCCAGGGTGGAGAGCTTGTAGCCTCGTTCCTTAGCCGGGGTGGAGAGCTTGTAGCCTCGTTCCTTAGCCAGGGTGGAGAGCTTGTTCCTTAGCCAGGGTGTAGAGCTTGTTCCTTAGCCAGGGTGTAGAGCTTGTTCCTTAGCCAGGGTGTAGAGCTTGTAGCCTCGTTCCTTAGCCGGGGTGGAGAGCTTATAGCCTCGTTCCTTAGCCAGGGTGGAGAGTTTTTACCCTCGTTCCTTAAACAGGGTGGAGAGTGTGTAGCGTCATTCTTCAGCCAGGGTGGAGAGCTCGTTCCTTAGCCAGGGTGGAGAGCTTGTCGCCTCGTTCCTTAGACAGGGTGGAGAGCTTGTTCCTTAGCCAGGGTGGAGAGCTTGTTCCTTAGCCAGGGTGGAGAGCTCGTTCCTTAGCCAGGGTGGAGAGCTCGTTCCTTAGCCAGGGTGGAGAGCTCGTTCCTTAGCCAGGGTGGAGAGCTCGTTCCTTAGCCAGGGTGGAGAGCTCGTTCCTTAGCCAGGGTGGAGAGCTTGTTCCTTAGCCAGGGTGGAGAGCTTGTTTCTTAGCCAGGGTGGAGAGCTTGTTTCTTAGCCAGGGTGGAGAGCTCGTTCCTTAGCCAGGGTGGAGAGCTCGTTCCTTAGCCAGGGTGGAGAGCTTGTTCCTTAGCCAGGGTGGAGAGCTTGTTCCTCAGCCAGGGTGGAGAGCTTGTTCCTTAGCCAGGGTGGAGAGCTTGTTCCTTAGCCAGGGTGGAGAGCTTGTTCCTTAGCCAGGGTGGAGAGCTTGTTTCTTAGCCAGGGTGGAGAGCTTGTTCCTTAGCCAGGGTGGAGAGCTTGTTCCTTAGCCAGGGTGGAGAGCTTGTTCCTTGGCCAGGGTGGAGAGCTTGTTCCTCGGCCAGGGTGGAGAGCTTGTTCCTCGGCCAGGGCGGAGAGCTTGTAGCCTCGGCCAGGGCGGAGAGCTTGTAGCCTCGGCCAGGGCGGAGAGCGTGTAGCCTCGGCCAGGGCGGAGAGCTTGTAGCCTCGGCCAGGGCGGAGAGCTTGTAGCCTCGGCCAGGGCGGAGAGCGTGTAGCTTTGGCTTTTGTTCTGGTAGAGTTGAGCTTCCTGTTTAATACCAGGGGTTTTATGAGGATGTTGCGTCTCTGTGCCTTGAAACATGTGACTAGCGTTAATTTAACCCAACAGTGTAGTTCTAATGAAAGCCTGGTTTCTAAACTGGATCTTTCTTCTTTCTGTCTCTGATACCGTTAGAGGGCGATGAAGGTAAGTTACATTGTGAATGTGTTTCTACATGGTCATTTTAACTCCATCTTGCTCCATCCTTGCTCATCAGTTATGTGCTGTCTGTTTGTAGTCCCACATGCTATTAAAAGGGCCAAGGTTGCATAGCAACAATGAGTCAGTGCTTAGGCAGGCAAAATTGGATTGATATTCTGAGCCCAGCTTCACCCTCTAATGTTTCCCAACAAATATCCTGTAGACTCTCCTCTCGTCCCCCAACAAACATCCTGTCGTCTTTGCCCTCTGTCCCCAACACACATCCTGTCGTCTTTCCTCTCATGTCCCCCAACAAACATCCTGTCGTCTTTCCTCTCATGTCCCCCAACAAACATCCTGTCGTTTTTCCTCTCATGTCCCCCAACAAACATCCTGTCTTTCCTCTCATGTCCCCCGACAAATATCCTGTCGTCTTTCCTCTCATGTCCCCCGACAAATATCCTGTCGTCTTTCCTCTCATGTCCCCCGACAAATATCCTGTCGTCTTTCCTCTCATGTCCCCCGACAAACATTCTGTCTTTCCCCTCTGTCCCCCGACAAACATCCTGTACTTTCCCCTCTGTCCCCCGACAAACATCCTGTCGTTTTTCCTCTCATGTCCCCCAACAAACATCCTGTCTTTCCCCTCTGTCCCCCAACAAACATCCTGTACTTTCCCCTCATGTCCCCCAACAAACATCCTGTCGTTTTTCCTCATGTCCCCCAACAAACATCATGTCTTTCCCCTCTGTCCCCCAACAAACATCCTGTACTCTCCCCTCTGTCCCCCAACAAACGTCCTGTACTTTCCCCTCTGTCCCCCAACAAACGTCCTGTACTTTCCCCTCTGTCCCCAAACAAACATCCTGTACTCTCCCCTCTGTCCCCCAACAAACGTCCTGTACTTTCCCCTCTGTCCCCAAACAAACATCCTGTACTCTCCCCTCTGTCCCCCAACAAACATCCTGTACTTTCCTCTCTGTCCCCCAACAAACATCCTGTCTTTCCCCTCTGTCCCCAAACAAACATCCTGTACTCTCCCCTCTGTCCCCCAACAAACATCCTGTACTCTCCTCTCTGTCCCCCAACAAACATCCTGTCGTTTTTCCTCTGTCCCCCAACAAACATCCTGTACTTTCCCCTCTGTCCCCCAACAAACATCCTGTACTCTCCTCTCTGTCCCCCAACAAACATCCTGTCTTTCCTCTCTGTCCCCCAACAAACATCCTGTCGTTTTTCCTCTCATGTCCCCCAACAAACATCCTGTACTTTCCCCTCTGTCCCCCAACAAACATCCTGTACTTTCCCCTCTGTCCTCCAACAAACATCCTGTACTCTCCTTTCTGTCCCCCAACAAACATCCTGTCTTTCCCCTCTGTCCCCCAACAAACATCCTGTCTTTCCTCTCTGTCCCCCAACAAACATCCTGTCGTTTTTCCTCTCTGTCCCCCAACAAACATCCTGTCATTTTTCCTCTCATGTCCCTCAACAAACATCCTGTACTTTCCCCTCTGTCCTCCAACAAACATCCTGTACTCTCCTCTCTGTCCCCCAACAAACATCCTGTACTTTCCCCTCTGTCCCCCAACAAACATCCTGTACTTTCCCCTCTGTCCCCCAACAAACATCCTGTCTTTCCCCTCTGTCCCCCAACAAACATCCTGTACTTTCCCCTCTGTCCCCCAACAAACATCCTGTACTTTCCTCTCTGTCCCCCAACAAACATCCTGTACTTTCCTCTCTGTCCCCCAACAAACATCCTGTCGTCTTTCCCCTCTGTCCCCCAACAAACATCCTGTACTTTCCCCTCTGTCCCCCAACAAACATCCTGTACTTTCCTCTCTGTCCCCCAACAAACATCCTGTACTCTCCTCTCTGTCCCCCAACAAACATCCTGTACTCTCCTCTCTGTCCCCCAACAAACATCCTGTCTTTCCCCTCTGTCCCCCAACAAACATCCTGTACTTTCCCCTCTGTCCCCCAACAAACATCCTGTACTTTCCCCTCTGTCCCCCAACAAACATCCTGTACTCTACTCTCTGTCCCCCAACAAACACCCTGTACTTTCCTCTCTGTCCCCCAACAAACATCCTGTACTTTCCTCTCTGTCCCCCAACAAACATCCTGTACTCTACTCTCTGTCCCCCAACAAACATCCTGTACTTTCCTCTGTCCCCCAACAAACATCCTGTACTCTCCTCTCTGTCCCCCAACAAACATCCTGTACTTTCCTCTCTGTCCCCCAACAAACATCCTGTACTCTCCTCTCTGTCCCCCAACAAACATCCTGTACTTTCCTCTCTGTCCCCCAACAAACATCCTGTACTTTCCTCTCTGTCCCCCAACAAACATCCTGTACTTTCCTCTCTGTCCCCCAACAAACATCCTGTACTCTACTCTCTGTCCCCCAACAAACATCCTGTACTTTCCTCTGTCCCCCAACAAACATCCTGTACTCTACTCTCTGTCCCCCAACAAACATCCTGTACTTTCCTCTGTCCCCCAACAAACATCCTGTACTCTACTCTCTGTCCCCCAACAAACATCCTGTACTTTCCTCTGTCCCCCAACAAACATCCTGTACTCTCCTCTCTGTCCCCCAACAAACATCCTGTCGTCTTTCCTCTCTGTCCCCCAACAAACATCCTGTACTCTCCTCTCTGTCCCCCAACAAACATCCTGTACTTTCCTCTCTGTCCCCCAACAAACATCCTGTACTCTCCTCTCTGTCCCCCAACAAACATCCTGTACTCTCCTCTCTGTCCCCCAACAAACATCCTGTACTCTCCTCTCTGTCCCCCAACAAACATCCTGTACTTTCCTCTCTGTCCCCCAACAAACATCCTGTCGTCTTTCCTCTCTGTCCCCCAACAAACATCCTGTACTCTCCTTTCTGTCCCCCAACAAACATCCTGTACTCTCCTTTCTGTCCCCCAACAAACATCCTGTACTTTCCTCTCTGTCCCCCAACAAACATCCTGTACTCTCCTCTCTGTCCCCCAACAAACATCCTGTACTTTCCTCTCTGTCCCCCAACAAACATCCTGTACTCTACTCTCTGTCCCCCAACAAACATCCTGTACTTTCCTCTGTCCCCCAACAAACATCCTGTACTCTCCTCTCTGTCCCCCAACAAACATCCTGTCGTCTTTCCTCTCTGTCCCCCAACACATCCTGTACTCTCCTCTCTGTCCCCCAACAAACATCCTGTCGTCTTTCCTCTCTGTCCCCCAACAAACATCCTGTACTTTCCCCTCTGTCCTCCAACAAACATCCTGTACTTTCCCCTCTGTCCCCCAACAAACATCCTGTCTTTCCCCTCTGTCCCCCAACAAACATCCTGTACTTTCCCCTCTGTCCCCCAACAAACATCCTGTACTTTCCCCTCTGTCCCCCAACAAACATCCTGTACTCTACTCTCTGTCCCCCAACAAACATCCTGTACTTTCCTCTCTGTCCCCCAACAAACATCCTGTACTCTACTCTCTGTCCCCCAACAAACATCCTGTACTTTCCTCTGTCCCCCAACAAACATCCTGTACTCTCCTCTCTGTCCCCCAACAAACATCCTGTACTTTCCTCTCTGTCCCCCAACAAACATCCTGTACTCTACTCTCTGTCCCCCAACAAACATCCTGTACTTTCCTCTGTCCCCCAACAAACATCCTGTACTCTACTCTCTGTCCCCCAACAAACATCCTGTACTCTACTCTCTGTCCCCCAACAAACATCCTGTACTTTCCTCTCTGTCCCCCAACAAACATCCTGTACTCTCCTCTCTGTCCCCCAACAAACATCCTGTACTCTACTCTCTGTCCCCCAACAAACATCCTGTACTTTCCTCTGTCCCCCAACAAACATCCTGTACTCTCCTCTCTGTCCTCCAACAAACATCCTGTACTCTCCTCTCTGTCCCCCAACAAACATCCTGTCGTCTTTCCTCTCTGTCCCCCAACACATCCTGTACTCTCCTCTCTGTCCCCCAACAAACATCCTGTACTTTCCCCTCTGTCCTCCAACAAACATCCTGTACTTTCCCCTCTGTCCCCCAACAAACATCCTGTCTTTCCCCTCTGTCCCCCAACAAACATCCTGTACTTTCCCCTCTGTCCCCCAACAAACATCCTGTACTTTCCCCTCTGTCCCCCAACAAACATCCTGTACTCTACTCTCTGTCCCCCAACAAACATCCTGTACTTTCCTCTCTGTCCCCCAACAAACATCCTGTACTCTCCTCTCTGTCCCCCAACAAACATCCTGTACTCTACTCTCTGTCCCCCAACAAACATCCTGTACTTTCCTCTGTCCCCCAACAAACATCCTGTACTCTCCTCTCTGTCCCCCAACAAACATCCTGTACTTTCCTCTCTGTCCCCCAACAAACATCCTGTACTCTACTCTCTGTCCCCCAACAAACATCCTGTACTTTCCTCTGTCCCCCAACAAACATCCTGTACTCTACTCTCTGTCCCCCAACAAACATCCTGTACTTTCCTCTCTGTCCCCCAACAAACATCCTGTACTCTCCTCTCTGTCCCCCAACAAACATCCTGTACTCTACTCTCTGTCCCCCAACAAACATCCTGTACTCTACTCTCTGTCCCCCAACAAACATCCTGTACTTTCCTCTGTCCCCCAACAAACATCCTGTACTCTACTCTCTGTCCCCCAACAAACATCCTGTACTTTCCTCTGTCCCCCAACAAACATCCTGTACTCTCCTCTCTGTCCCCCAACAAACATCCTGTCTTCTTTCCTCTCTGTCCCCCAACAAACATCCTGTACTTTCCTCTCTGTCCCCCAACAAACATCCTGTACTTTCCTCTCTGTCCCCCAACAAACATCCTGTACTCTACTCTCTGTCCCCCAACAAACATCCTGTACTCTACTCTCTGTCCCCCAACAAACATCCTGTACTCTACTCTGTCCCCCAACAAACATCCTGTACTCTACTCTGTCCCCCAACAAACATCCTGTACTCTCCTCTCTGTCCCCCAACAAACATCCTGTACTCTCCTCTCTGTCCCCCAACAAACATCCTGTACTCTCCTCTCTGTCCCCCAACAAACATCCTGTACTCTCCTCTCTGTCCTCCAACAAACATCCTGTCGTCCTTCCTCTCTGTCCCCCAACAAACATCCTGTACTCTCCTCTCTGTCCCCCAACAAACATCCTGTACTCTCCTCTCTGTCCCCCAACAAACATCCTGTACTCTCCTCTCTGTCCCCCAACAAACATCCTGTACTCTCCTCTCTGTCCTCCAACAAACATCCTGTCGTCTTTCCTCTCTGTCCCCCAACAAACATCCTGTACTCTCCTCTCTGTCCTCCAACAAACATCCTGTCGTCTTTCCTCTCTGTCCCCCAACAAACATCCTGTACTCTCCTCTCTGTCCCCCAACAAACATCCTGTACTTTCCCCTCTGTCCCCCAACAAACATCCTGTACTCTACTCTCTGTCCCCCAACAAACATCCTGTACTTTCCTCTCTGTCCCCCAACAAACATCCTGTACTCTACTCTCTGTCCCCCAACAAACATCCTGTACTCTACTCTCTGTCCCCCAACAAACATCCTGTACTCTCCTCTCTGTCCCCCAACAAACATCCTGTACTCTCCTCTCTGTCCCCCAACAAACATCCTGTACTCTCCTCTCTGTCCCACAACAAACATCCTGTACTCTCCCCTCTGTCCCCCAACAAACATCCTGTACTCTCCTCTGTCCCCCAACAAACATCCTGTACTCTCCTCTCTGTCCCCCAACAAACATTCTGTCTTTCCTTGCTGCTGAGTCTGACACCTTAAAACCAGGCTGCTAAATGTAATGTTTCCCTGACTATTGGTTTGATATGAAATGAGGCTTTAGACTTAATAACTTTTGATATTCACATTTAAATGTCAATTTTCATTTTTTTTAAAGAAAAACAATGCATGATGGTACGGATTGTGAATTGAAGTAATCATTGTATCATCACATATCATCCAGTAGAATGTGGTCTGGTCTGGTTGACCGTGCATGGTTGTGGTTGTATTGTGGTAGTGATAATAAAGAAGTATCCTGTGTCTCTCTTCCTACAGAACACCAGGCAGCCATCTTGGGGCTGAAGAGACACCAGAGAGAAGAAGTCAGCCAACTTCAGGTCAGTCTCTCTACTTTCAGACTTGGTTTACAAAGTACCAACTCTACCTGAGAGGTTATCTATAGGACTGTACAGTCTTTCCCTTTGGAGAGAATAGCATAGTATCTCTAGTCCAACGTTTATCCTGAATAGCCCTGGCCTCCTTCACCTGATTAACCACCAGGGGGCAGCATCCACTAAGAGTTGTACTAGTTTAGTGGAATACTCTTAATAGCAGTTCTAAGTGAGGGTCTTGGTGTGTGTGAGGACCAGTACCTGGTAGACTCAGACCTCTCCCATGTTTATCTATTATCATCCATGTCTCCTAGAGATGCTCCTTGTTGTTGAAGTATTGTCCTTCTGAAAGCCGCCATCTTGTCTTGTCCCATATGAAGTCATTTAGCTCCTCTGCAAGAAGCCCTGCCTGTACCAAGAATATGTTGAATATAACATTGTTCTCATTGTGGTTATAAAATAGTTAACATATTGCTTTAAAGGTGTATATGAACACTGTTCTCTGTCTCTCTCTCTCTGGCCCTCTCTCTCTCTCTCTCTCTCTCTCTCTCTCTCTCTGGCCCCCTCTCTCTGGCTCTCTCTCTCTCTCTCTCTGGCTCTCTCTCTCTCTCTGGCTCTCTCTCTCTCTCTGGCCCCCTCTCTCTCTCTCTCTCTCTGGCCCTCTCTCTCTCTCTGGCCCCCTCTCTCTCTCTCTGGCCCCCTCTCTCTCTCTCTCTCTGGCCCCCTCTCTCTCTCTGGCCCCCTCTCTCTCTCTCTCTCTCTCTCTCTGGCCCCCTCTCTCTCTCTCTCTCTCTCTCTCTGGCCCCCTCTCTCTCTCTCTCTCTCTCTGGCCCTCTCTCTCTCTCTCTCTCTCTCTCTCTCTGGCCCTCTCTCTCTCTCTCTCTCTCTCTCTCTCTGGCCCCCTCTCTCTCTCTCTCTCTCTCTCTCTCTCTGGCCCCCTCTCTCTCTCTCTCTCTCTCTCTCTCTCTCTGGCCCCCTCTCTCTCTCTCTCTCTCTCTCTCTCTCTCTCTCTCTCTCTGTCTCTCTGGCCCCCTCTCTCTGTCTCTCTGGCTCTGTCTGTCTCTCCAGGAGGAGTCGGTGCTGAAATCAGTGAAGCTGAAAGAGGAGCACGTCAACGTGATCCAGCAGTTAGAACAAACCATTGAGGACCTGCGGACTAAGATAGCTGAGCTGGAGGAACAGTACCCCCTGCTGGACAGAGATAATATTAGCATTAATGAGCCGGAGACTGGTGTGGAGGGGAGTCTGTACCGGGAGGTCTGTCATGTAGACCTACAGACTGAGGAGAGGATGGTGAAGGAGGTCTGTCATGTAGACCTGCAGACTGAGGAGAGGATGGTGAAGGAGGTCTGTCATGTCGACCTACAGACTGAGGAGAGGATGGTGAAGGAGGTCTGTCATGTCGACCTACAGACTGAGGAGAGGATGGTGAAGGAGGTCTGTCATGTCGACCAACAGACTGACTGTCTCCTGAGTTGTCTGCAGGCCAAGTCTGTCCAGACGTCGCCTATGGAGGAAAGCTTTAAGTTTAATGTGCCTTTACCGGACCAGATGCCACCCTTGTTTGTGAACGAGGATGGAGGAGAGTCCTCTTCGTCTTCCTCCTGTCCCCTTAATCTCCCCCCAGAACTGGCCTTGTCCCTACCCATACCCTTCTCCCCCAAGGCCGCACCAGCATTTGTCTGTACGTGCCAACAGCAGCAACAGAGTGGCATTAAACCCCCCCCTCCACCTCCTTTACCTGGCCACTCCATGGCTCCTCCTCCACCACCACCTCTACCAGGGGGTGCAATGCCCCCACCACCACCTCCACCTCCTCTACCAGGGGGTGCAATGCCCCCACCACCACCTCCACCTCCTCTACCAGGGGGTGCAATGCCCCTACCTCCTCCTCCACCTCCTCTACCAGGGGGTGCAATGCCCCCACCACCTCCTCCACCTCTACCAGGGGGTGCAATGCCCCCACCACCACCACCTCTCCCTGGCATGGGGATGGCACCTCCCCCACCCCCTCCACCATTACCTGGGATGGGTGGACCTCCTCCTCCTCCGCCGCCTCCTCCTGGCTGTGGCCCTCCTCCACCATGTTCCCTGGGCTCCCTGGTCCCTCCGTTGCCCATGGGACTGTATGCTCTAAGCATGGCCCAGGAGAAACCTCCCCGGAAAGGAGTGGTGGAGCCTCCCAGACCCATGAAACCTCTCTACTGGACCAGGATACAGCTGAACTCGGCTCAACACAAAAGGTAATCAATCAATCACAAAAGGTAATCAATCAATCACAAAAGGTAATCAATCAATCACAAAAGGTAATCAATCAATCACAAAAGGTAATCAATCAATCACAAAAGGTAATCAATCAATCACAAAAGGTAATCAATCAATCACAAAAGGTAATCAATCAATCACAAAAGGTAATCAATCAATCGCAAAAGGTAATCAATCAATCGCAAAAGGTAATCAATCAATCGCAAAAGGTAATCAATCAATCGCAAAAGGTAATCAATCAATCGCAAAAGGTAATCAATCAATCGCAAAAGGTAATCAATCAATCGCAAAATGTAATCAATCAATCGCAAAATGTAATCAATCAATCGCAAAAGGTAATCAATCAATCGCAAAAGGTAGTCAATCAATCGCAAAAGGTAGTCAATCAATCGCAAAAGGTAGTCAATCAATCGCAAAAGGTAGTCAATCAATCGCAAAAGGTAGTCAATCAATCGCAAAAGGTAGTCAATCAATCGCAAAAGGTAGTCAATCAATCGCAAAAGGTAGTCAATCAATCGCAAAAGGTAGTCAATCAATCGCAAAAGGTAGTCAATCAATCGCAAAAGGTAGTCAATCAATCGCAAAAGGTAGTCAATCAATCGCAAAAGGTAGTCAATCAATCGCAAAAGGTAGTCAATCAATCGCAAAAGGTAGTCAATCAATCGCAAAAGGTAGTCAATCAATCGCAAAAGGTAGTCAATCAATCGCAAAAGGTAGTCAATCAATCGCAAAAGGTAGTCAATCAATCGCAAAAGGTAGTCAATCAATCGCAAAAGGTAGTCAATCAATCGCAAAAGGTAGTCAATCAATCGCAAAAGGTAGTCAATCAATCGCAAAAGGTAGTCAATCAATCGCAAAAGGTAGTCAATCAATCGCAAAAGGTAGTCAATCAATCGCAAAAGGTAGTCAATCAATCGCAAAAGGTAGTCAATCAATCGCAAAAGGTAGTCAATCAATCGCAAAAGGTAGTCAATCGCAAAAGGTAGTCAATCAATCGCAAAAGGAAGTCAATCAATCGCAAAAGGTAGTCAATCAATCGCAAAAGGTAGTCAATCAATCGCAAAAGGTAGTCAATCAATCGCAAAAGGTAGTCAATCAATCGCAAAAGGTAGTCAATCAATCGCAAAAGGTAGTCAATCAATCGCAAAAGGTAGTCAATCAATCGCAAAAGGTAGTCAATCAATCGCAAAAGGTAGTCAATCAATCGCAAAAGGTAGTCAATCAATCGCAAAAGGTAGTCAATCAATCGCAAAAGGTAGTCAATCAATCGCAAAAGGTAGTCAATCAATCGCAAAAGGTAGTCAATCAATCGCAAAAGGTAGTCAATCAATCGCAAAAGGTAGTCAATCAATCGCAAAAGGTAGTCAATCAATCGCAAAAGGTAGTCAATCAATCGCAAAAGGTAGTCAATCAATCGCAAAAGGTAGTCAATCAATCGCAAAAGGTAGTCAATCAATCGCAAAAGGTAGTCAATCAATCGCAAAAGGTAGTCAATCAATCGCAAAAGGTAGTCAATCAATCGCAAAAGGTAGTCAATCAATCGCAAAAGGTAGTCAATCAATCGCAAAAGGTAGTCAATCAATCGCAAAAGGTAGTCAATCAATCGCAAAAGGTAGTCAATCAATCGCAAAAGGTAGTCAATCAATCGCAAAAGGTAGTCAATCAATCGCAAAAGGTAGTCAATCAATCGCAAAAGGTAGTCAATCAATCGCAAAAGGTAGTCAATCAATCGCAAAAGGTAGTCAATCAATCGCAAAAGGTAGTCAATCAATCGCAAAAGGTAGTCAATCAATCGCAAAAGGTAGTCAATCAATCGCAAAAGGTAGTCAATCAATCGCAAAAGGTAGTCAATCAATCGCAAAAGGTAGTCAATCAATCGCAAAAGGTAGTCAATCAATCGCAAAAGGTAGTCAATCAATCGCAAAAGGTAGTCAATCAATCGCAAAAGGTAGTCAATCAATCGCAAAAGGTAGTCAATCAATCGCAAAAGGTAGTCAATCAATCGCAAAAGGTAGTCAATCAATCGCAAAAGGTAGTCAATCAATCGCAAAAGGTAGTCAATCAATCGCAAAAGGTAGTCAATCAATCGCAAAAGGTAGTCAATCAATCGCAAAAGGTAGTCAATCAATCGCAAAAGGTAGTCAATCAATCGCAAAAGGTAGTCAATCAATCGCAAAAGGTAGTCAATCAATCGCAAAAGGTAGTCAATCAATCGCAAAAGGTAGTCAATCAATCGCAAAAGGTAGTCAATCAATCGCAAAAGGTAGTCAATCAATCGCAAAAGGTAGTCAATCAATCGCAAAAGGTAGTCAATCGCAAAAGGTAATCAATCGCAAAAGGTAATCAATCGCAAAAGGTAATCAATCGCAAAAGGTAATCAATCGCAAAAGGTAATCAATCGCAAAAGGTAATCAATCAATCAAATGTATTTAACAAGACATTTTTTATTTCAGAGGTTGTTCCTAAAGGTCTATGCTAAAAACGTAATCATATGACAGCTATGCTAGTTACATAATCATCTGGACCTGTACTCACAAATCAAATCAAATGTATTTATATAGCCCTTCTTACATCAGCTAATATCTCGAAGTGCTGTACAGAAACCCAGCCTAAAACCCCAAACAGCAAGCAATGCAGGTGTAGAAGCACGGTGGCTAGGAAAAACTCCCTAGAAAGGCCAAAACCTAGGAAGAAACCTAGAGAGGAACCAGGCTATGAGGAGTGGCCAGTCCTCTTCTGGCTGTGCCACAAAGGCTTTAGAGTAGGAGTGTTGATCTAGGATCAGGTCATAAAGAGTCTCAGTAGGAGTGTTGATCTAGGATCAGGTCATAAAGAGTCTCAGTAGGAGTGTTTGATCTAGGATCAGGTCATAAAGAGTCTCAGTAGGAGTGTTTGATCTAGGATCAGGTCATAGTCTCAGTAGGAGTGTTGATCTAGGATCAGGTCATAGTCTCAGTAGGAGTGTTGATCTAGGATCAGGTCATAGTCTCAGTAGGAGTGTTGATCTAGGATCAGGTCATAGTCTCAGTAGGAGTGTTGATCTAGGATCAGGTCATAGTCTCAGTAGGAGTGTTGATCTAGGATCAGGTCATAGTCTCAGTAGGAGTGTTGATCTAGGATCAGGTCATAAAGAGTCTCAGTAGGAGTGTTGATCTAGGATCAGGTCATAAAGAGTCTCAGTAGGAGTGTTGATCTAGGATCAGGTCATAAAGAGTCTCAGTAGGAGTGGTGATCTAGGATCAGGTCATAGTCTCAGTAGGAGTGTTGATCTAGGATCAGGTCATAAAGAGTCTCAGTAGGAGTGTTGATCTAGGATCAGGTCATAGTCGCAGTAGGAGTGTTGATCTAGGATCAGGTCATAAAGAGTCTCAGTAGGAGTGTTGATCTAGGATCAGGTCATAAAGAGTCTCAGTAGGAGTGTTTGATCTAGGATCAGGTCATAAAGAGTCTCAGTGGGAGTGTTTGATCTAGGATCAGGTCATAAAGAGTCTCAGTAGGAGTGGTGATCTAGGATCAGGTCATAGTCTCAGTAGGAGTGTTGATCTAGGATCAGGTCATAAAGAGTCTCAGTAGGAGTGTTGATCTAGGATCAGGTCATAGTCTCAGTAGGAGTGTTGATCTAGGATCAGGTCATAAAGAGTCTCAGTAGGAGTGGTGATCTAGGATCAGGTCATAAAGAGTCTCAGTAGGAGTGTTGATCTAGGATCAGGTCATAGTCGCAGTAGGAGTGGTGATCTAGGATCAGGTCATAAAGTCTCAGTAGGAGTGTTGATCTAGGATCAGGTCATAAAGAGTCTCAGTAGGATTGGTGATCTAGGATCAGGTCATAAAGAGTCTCAGGAGTGGTGATCTAGGAGCAGGTCATAAAGAGTCTCAGGAGTGTTGATATAGGATCAGGTCATAGTCTCAGTAGGAGTGGTGATCTAGGATCAGGTCATAAAGAGTCTCAGTAGGAGTGTTGATCTAGGATCAGTTCATAAAGAGCCTCAGTAGGATTGGTGATCTAGGATCAGGTCATACAGAGTCTCAGTAGGAGTGGAGATCTAGGATCAGGTCATACAGAGTCTCAGTAGGAGTGGTGATCTAGGATCAGGTCATAAAGAGTCTCAGTAGGAGTGGTGATCTAGGATCAGGTCAAAGAGTCTCAGTAGGAGTGGTGATCTAGGATCAGGTCATAAAGAGTCTCAGTAGGAGTGTTGATCTAGGATCAGGTCATACAGAGTCTCAGTAGGAGTGGTGATCTAGGATCAGGTCATAGTCTCCGTAGGAGTGGTGATCTAGGATCAGGTCATAGAGTCCCAGTAGGAGTGTTGATCTAGGATCAGGTCATAAAGAGTCTCAGTAGGAGTGTTGATCTAGGATCAGGTCATACAGAGTCTCAGTAGGAGTGGTGATCTAGGATCAGGTCATAGTCTCCGTAGGAGTGGTGATCTAGGATCAGGTCATAAAGAGTCCCAGTAGGAGTGTTGATCTAGGATCAGGTCATAGAGTCTCAGGAGTGTTGATCTAGGATCAGGTCATAAAGAGTCTCTCATGGGTGTTGATCTAGGATCAGGTCATAAAGAGTCTCAGTAGGAGTGGTGATCTAGGATCAGGTCATACAGAGTCTCAGTAGGAGTGTTGATCTAGGATCAGGTCATAAAGAGTCCCAGTAGGAGCAGTCTTTCTCTTGCTCCTCTGAGTTTGAGAGGTGTCAAATCAAGCTGTGCTTCTTCTCCTGTTGTCTTTCCTCCCTTTGTATCCATGTTTTTTCAGGTCATAAAGAGTCTCAGTAGGAGTGTTGATCTAGGATCAGGTCATAAAGAGTCTCCCAGTAGGATTGTTTATCTAGGATCAGGTCCCGCTTCTTCATTATGATTTAAGATGGGAAAACTGATCCTAGATCTGCAGTCAATTTCTGAGAATCTTTGTGGGCCTTGCTGTATTGTTTCAGACCACGTCCGCGACCTAAAAGAGGATCCTGTTAAGCGTTTATGACAGTGTGCACAAGAGGTGTTTCTCAAAATGCGTACTACTGTACTCTGAGCATGCAGAGTGGAGGGTCCAAATCAAGTGTGAGTCCAAATCAAAGTATGTGAAACGGAGGACACTTCTCCGATGCATACTACACTTTGAACATGCTTTCGAAGCATCTATGCAAGTTTCAACAAAGTATGCACAGAAAAATGACGATTACACGTAAACAACTACTCGACGTTTCTTCAAATTAATGGCGGACATTATTTGAGCTAAAGCGAGAGAAAGTAATCGGCAACTTTGGAATGAATATTTTAATCTTGATATGTTAAATCCATACTGTGTTAATTTTGGCATGTTTACCTGCCTACAATACATAGGTGTGCGAAGATAGCCCTTTTGACTTACAATGGGCTTGCTAACTGGCTAGCTGCTACTGTTAATAGGGCTAACTGGCTAGCTGCTACTGTTAATAGGGCTAACTGGCTAGCTGCTACTGTTAATAGGGCTAGCTGCTACTGTTAATAGGGCTAGCTGCTACTGTTAATAGGGCTAGCTGCTACTGTTAATAGGGCTAGCTGCTACTGTTAATAGGGCTAACTGGCTAGCTGCTACTGTTAATAGGGCTAACTGGCTAGCTGCTACTGTTAATAGGGCTAGCTGCTACTGTTAATAGGGCTAGCTGCTACTGTTAATAGGGCTAGCTGCTACTGTTAATAGGGCTAGCTGCTACTGTTAATAGGGCTAGCTGCTACTGTTAATAGGGCTAGCTGCTACTGTTAATAGGGCTAGCTGCTACTGTTAATAGGGCTAGCTGCTACTGTTAATAGGGCTAGCTGCTACTGTTAATAGGGCTAGCTGCTACTGTTAATAGGGCTAGCTGCTACTGTTAATAGGGCTAGCTGCTACTGTTAATAGGGCTAGCTGCTACTGTTAATAGGGCTAGCTGCTACTGTTAATAGGGCTAGCTGCTACTGTTAATAGGGCTAGCTGCTACTGTTAATAGGGCTAGCTGCTACTGTTAATAGGGCTAGCTGCTACTGTTAATAGGGCTAGCTGAGTGCTGCTCAGTGTGAGGTAATACGGTAGGGGGAGTGCTGCTCTAATTGAAGGTTTTATGTGTTCTCCACACTCTCGTCCTCACATGAACGTACTCAAGAGAACTCGGAGCATGAGAGTGTGGAGGTAGAATGCCTGTTGAGAAACACCATGAACACAGTGAAATGAAAGATGTGTTGTAAGCGTGAAGCTGATGTTTGAATGAACAACGGGTGCAGGCAGCATATGGTTAGACTGTTTCCTCCCTGCCTGGCTGGAGAAGAGCTAAGGAGGTGTTTGATAACAAAACGGGTTTGAATTTTAACCATGGAACAAGAAATGCCAAGCTGGTTAAACTGACAATGTGACAGTCTAGGAAAACCGAGTTAGAGGCAGAGCAATATGATTCCCTCCGCAGGACTGACATCGGTCGACGGTAGAATGGATACTTAGTCAATTGTTTTAACGGGAATGGATTGATTTGCTGTCACAATACCGAATGAGATGTGGACAATAAAAAGAGATGATACTTCTCACTCAAGGTGTAGTACTGGAACTTGTTTACTGAACAAAAATGTAAGCGTAACAATTTCAAAGATTTTATTGAGTTACAGTTCATATAAGGAAATCAGTCAATTCAAATAAATAAATTAGACCCTGATCCATGGATTTCATCTGACTGGCTGGGGGCACAGCCGGGGGTGCAGGCGGTCCTGGGAGGGAATAGGCCTCCCAAGTTGGTTTAGAAATGAAACAACAAATGGCTACGACTCTGGTGGACATTCCTGCAGTCAGCATACCAATTGCACGCTTCTTCAAAGCGAGACATTTGTGGCATTGTGTTGTGTGACAAAAACTGCACATTTTTAGTGGCCTTTCATTGTCCCCAGCACAAGGTGCACCTGTGTAATGATCATTCTGTTTTAATCAGCTTCTTGATATGCCACCACCTGTCAGGTGGATGGATTGTCTTGATGAAGGAGACATTCTGACTAACAGGGATGTCAACTAATATGTGCACATCATTTGAGTGAAATAAGGTTTTTGGGGGTCTGGAACATTTCTAGGATCTTTGGTAAAGATCCAACGGTCACAAGCTCACTGTAAACTCTTCCCTCATCCTAGAGAGGTGAGCACGTCGCTGGTCTGGGACAAGATCCTGGAGCCTGATGTGAACTTTGAGGAGTTCGTAGAGCTGTTCTCCAAGACTGCTGTGAAGGAGAAGAAGAAACCCCTGTCAGATACCATCACCAAGTCTAAAGCCAAACAGGTGAGATCAGATACCATCACCAAGTCTAAAGCCAAGCAGGTGAGATCAGATACCATCGCCAAGTCTAACAGGTGAGATCAGATACCATCACCAAGTCTAACAGGTGAGACCAGATACCATCACCAAGTCTAACAGGTGAGACCAGATACCATCACCAAGTCTAAAGCCAAACAGGTGAGATAAGATACCATCACCAAGTCTAAAGCCAAACAGGTGAGATCAGATACCATCGCCAAGTCTAAAGACAAACAGGTGAGATCAGAACCATCACCAAGTCTAAAGACAAACCTATTTCCCCCTTTCCTATTCCCCACTGTTCTATTTTTCCCCTGTCCTGTCCCAGTACACCTGTCCCAGTACACCTGTCCTGTCGTCCTCCCTGTCCTCCCTGTCCTCCCTGTCCTCCCTGTCCTGTCGTCCTCCCTGTCCTGTCGTCCTCCCTGTCCTGTCGTCCTCCCTGTCCTGTCGTCCTGTCTAATTGTCCAATCACACTCGTGTTTATGTAGGAGTTCTCCTCTAGTTCTGGGGTTTCTACTGACCTGGGAACTGTCTGGGGGGTTCTACTGACCTGGGAACTGTCTGGGGGGTTCTACTGACCTGGGAACTGTCTGGGTGGTTCTACTGACCTGGGAACTGTCTGGGGGGTTCTACTGACCTGGGAACTGTCTGGGGGGTTCTACTGACCTGGGAACTGTCTGGGGGGTTCTACTGACCTGGGAACTGTCTGGGGGGTTCTACTGACCTGGGAACTGTCTGGGGGGGTTCTACTGACCTGGGAACTGTCTGGGGGGGTTCTACTGACCTGGGAACTGTCTGGGGGGGTTCTACTGACCTGGGAACTGTCTGGGGGGGTTCTACTGACCTGGGAACTGTCTGGGGGGGTTCTACTGACCTGGGAACTGTCTGGGGGGGTTCTACTGACCTGGGAACTGTCTGGGGGGGTTCTACTGACCTGGGAACTGTCTGGGGGGGGGGTTCTACTGACCTGGGAACTGTCTGGGGGGGGGGTTCTACTGACCTGGGAACTGTCTGGGGGGGGGGTTCTACTGACCTGGGAACTGTCTGGGGGGGGTTCTACTGACCTGGGAACTGTCTGGGGGGGGTTCTACTGACCTGGGAACTGTCTGGGGGGGGTTCTACTGACCTGGGAACTGTCTGGGGGGGGTTCTACTGACCTGGGAACTGTCTGGGGGGGGTTCTACTGACCTGGGAACTGTCTGGGGGGGGTTCTACTGACCTGGGAACTGTCTGGGGGGGGTTCTACTGACCTGGGAACTGTCTGGGGGGGGGTTCTACTGACCTGGGAACTGTCTGGGGGGGGTTCTACTGACCTGGGAACTGTCTGGGGGGGGTTCTACTGACCTGGGAACTGTCTGGGGGGGGTTCTACTGACCTGGGAACTGTCTGGGGGGGGTTCTACTGACCTGGGAACTGTCTGGGGGGGTTCTACTGACCTGGGAACTGTCTGGGGGGGTTCTACTGACCTGGGAACTGTCTGGGGGGGTTCTACTGACCTGGGAACTGTCTGGGGGGGTTCTACTGACCTGGGAACTGTCTGGGGGGGTTCTACTGACCTGGGAACTGTCTGGGGGGGTTCTACTGACCTGGGAACTGTCTGGGGGGGTTCTACTGACCTGGGAACTGTCTGGGGGGGGGGTTCTACTGACCTGGGAACTGTCTGGGGGGGGTTCTACTGACCTGGGAACTGTCTGGGGGGGGTTCTACTGACCTGGGAACTGTCTGGGGGGGGTTCTACTGACCTGGGAACTGTCTGGGGGGGGTTCTACTGACCTGGGAACTGTCTGGGGGGGGTTCTACTGACCTGGGAACTGTCTGGGGGGGGTTCTACTGACCTGGGAACTGTCTGGGGGGGGTTCTACTGACCTGGGAACTGTCTGGGGGGGGTTCTACTGACCTGGGAACTGTCTGGGGGGGGTTCTACTGACCTGGGAACTGTCTGGGGGGGGTTCTACTGACCTGGGAACTGTCTGGGGGGGGTTCTACTGACCTGGGAACTGTCTGGGGGGGGTTCTACTGACCTGGGAACTGTCTGGGGGGGGTTCTACTGACCTGGGAACTGTCTGGGGGGGGTTCTACTGACCTGGGAACTGTCTGGGGGGGGTTCTACTGACCTGGGAACTGTCTGGGGGGGGTTCTACTGACCTGGGAACTGTCTGGGGGGGGTTCTACTGACCTGGGAACTGTCTGGGGGGGGTTCTACTGACCTGGGAACTGTCTGGGGGGGGTTCTACTGACCTGGGAACTGTCTGGGGGGGGTTCTACTGACCTGGGAACTGTCTGGGGGGGGTTCTACTGACCTGGGAACTGTCTGGGGGGGGTTCTACTGACCTGGGAACTGTCTGGGGGGGGTTCTACTGACCTGGGAACTGTCTAGGGGGGGTTCTACTGACCTGGGAACTGTCTGGGGGGGCTCTACTGACCTGGGAACTGTCTGGGGGGTTTCTACTGACCTGGGAACTGTCTGGGGGGTTTCTACTGACCTGGGAACTGTCTGGGGGGTTTCTACTGACCTGGGAACTGTCTGGGGGGGTTCTACTGACCTGGGAACTGTCTGGGGGGGTTCTACTGACCTGGGAACTGTCTGGGGGGGTTCTACTGACCTGGGAACTGTCTGGGGGGGTTCTACTGACCTGGGAACTGTCTGGGGGGGTTCTACTGACCTGGGAACTGTCTGGGGGGGTTCTACTGACCTGGGAACTGTCTGGGGGGGTTCTACTGACCTGGGAACTGTCTGGGGGGGTTCTACTGACCTGGGAACTGTCTGGGGGGGTTCTACTGACCTGGGAACTGTCTGGGGGGGTTCTACTGACCTGGGAACTGTCTGGGGGGGTTCTACTGACCTGGGAACTGTCTGGGGGGGTTCTACTGACCTGGGAACTGTCTGGGGGGGTTCTACTGACCTGGGAACTGTCTGGGGGGGTTCTACTGACCTGGGAACTGTCTGGGGGGGTTCTACTGACCTGGGAACTGTCTGGGGGGGTTCTACTGACCTGGGAACTGTCTGGGGGGGTTCTACTGACCTGGGAACTGTCTGGGGGGGTTCTACTGACCTGGGAACTGTCTGGGGGGGTTCTACTGACCTGGGAACTGTCTGGGGGGGTTCTACTGACCTGGGAACTGTCTGGGGGGGTTCTACTGACCTGGGAACTGTCTGGGGGGGTTCTACTGACCTGGGAACTGTCTGGGGGGGTTCTACTGACCTGGGAACTGTCTGGGGGGGTTCTACTGACCTGGGAACTGTCTGGGGGGGTTCTACTGACCTGGGAACTGTCTGGGGGGGTTCTACTGACCTGGGAACTGTCTGGGGGGGTTCTACTGACCTGGGAACTGTCTGGGGGGGTTCTACTGACCTGGGAACTGTCTGGGGGGGTTCTACTGACCTGGGAACTGTCTGGGGGGGTTCTACTGACCTGGGAACTGTCTGGGGGGGTTCTACTGACCTGGGAACTGTCTGGGGGGGTTCTACTGACCTGGGAACTGTCTGGGGGGGTTCTACTGACCTGGGAACTGTCTGGGGGGGTTCTACTGACCTGGGAACTGTCTGGGGGGGTTCTACTGACCTGGGAACTGTCTGGGGGGGTTCTACTGACCTGGGAACTGTCTGGGGGGGTTCTACTGACCTGGGAACTGTCTGGGGGGGGGGGTTCTACTGACCTGGGAACTGTCTGGGGGGGGGGGTTCTACTGACCTGGGAACTGTCTGGGGGGGGGTGTTATACTGAACGGCTCTGCGGTGCAGTCCCGGCTCTGCGTCTCGGTCTGAGGTTCGGTCCCGGCTCTGCGTCTCGGTCTGAGGTTCGGTCCCGGCTCTGCGTCTCGGTCTGAGGTTCGGTCCCGGCTCTGCGTCTCGGTCTGAGGTTCGGTCCCGGCTCTGCGTCTCGGTCTGAGGTTCGGTCCCGGCTCTGCGTCTCGGTCTGAGGTTCGGTCCCGGCTCTGCGTCTCGGTCTGAGGTTCGGTCCCGGCTCTGCGTCTCGGTCTGAGGTTCGGTCCCGGCTCTGCGTCTCGGTCTGAGGTTCGGTCCCGGCTCTGCGTCTCGGTCTGAGGTTCGGTCCCGGCTCTGCGTCTCGGTCTGAGGTTCGGTCCTTTTGATCAGGGCCCTATGTAAGGAACAGGATGCCACTGTGGAGGCAGACCACGTAGCCCAGTCTAACCACGTAGCCCAGTCTAACCACGTAGCCCAGTCTAACCACGTAGCCCAGTCTAACCACGTAGCCCAGTCTAACCACGTAGCCCAGTCTAACCACGTAGCCCAGTCTAACCACGTAGCCCAGTCTAACCACGTAGCCCAGTCTAACCACGTAGCCCAGTCTAACCACGTAAAGCATGTTCAGATGGGATTTCATCAGAGCTCCATAGAGCTTGGTGTCTTGACAGGCCGTTCAATCTCACTGTGTTTTGACTGGAGTGGCAGAACGAGAATCTGTCATCAATAAAGAACAACGCTACAGTAAAGCCCACATGGTCTCACACACACACACACACACACCAGTTTGTAGCTGATCTAAGCAGTCCTGGCCTGTTTAGTGTGTCTGTCTGAGGCTCTGTCCTGGCTGGGGGGGCTCTGTCCTGGCTGGGGGGGCTCTGTCCTGGCTGGGGGGGGGCTCTGTCCTGGCTGGGGGGGCTCTGTATTGTTTAATTTCTAACATTAGGTTATTAAATATTGCCCTTTTAAAATACTATTTTCCTGAGCCAATCTTTTCTTATGTCTCATTTTAAGGAGCCCTGTCACTTTCTAAAGATGTGTTGTGGGTAAATCTGGATGCTATTTGACCAAGGAAAGTATTTGGGGAATTTAAGTTGTTTCAGCGATTTGACCTCAAATACAGAATCTTTAACTTTGAAGTCGTCCCATAGAGAATGATTGCAGTTAGCGGTCCATGTTTAAAACATTTCCTTACATACTAACTGATTGGAATAAATGCTATCCTTTTATCCCCCCTGCTAGCTGTCAGAGGTTACCCCGCAAACATTTAATTTTAATTAACGTGTTTTCTTTAGTTGAATTCTGGCGGTCATGCCAGCTATAGGAAGTGTTTACGTTGGGGATTTATCAAATCATTTTTTTTGCAGTTTAGTCAGACTGAAGATCTGTTTTAGGAACCTGATTTACGTTACGAGGAGCAGAGGATTATGGGGGGTTGCGTGTTAATATGTGAAATGCCTGTGCTGATGTCACAGCTCTGTTGGCTCTAAGAAAACAGCAGTACGTAGACTGCTTATATGTAATGCCACTACAATTTTATTTTATTTAAAAGCCCGACAATATTTAATTTAAATTAATTGACTAAATATGCTGTTATTTATTTTAGGGACATATTATGGTGAAAGTTTAAGAGAATTTAATCCATTCATTCATTTGTTTCACATGGTTTTACCTCATCAATGATCTGAGATAAATGCCTTCGTTTCCTCTTTCCATTGTTTCTGGTCTAACCCCAGTCTGATGTCATGGCTGATGAGTCAGCACCTCTCTAGCTCCTGACTGGCTGTGTGGAATTTAAAGAGACAGTCACTTCTGTTTACTGTCCCCCCCCCCCCAATCACATTTGACAGACTATAATGGTCACAGACGTAAGACCAGGTGCCATTTTTTTTATTTTTAAGCATCAGAGTAGGTGCTGTTCTAGGTTCTAGGATCAGGTTCTCCCCAGACCATGTACACATTCATTTTCATTGATCAATAAGGCACTGATCCTAGATCAGCTCTCTAACTCAGACGTTTGATAGATCCGGTCCCAGAGCTCTAACATTACCCACGTCCTCACATCCAGGTGAGACTCATTTCCTCCCATCCAGGTGAGGCTCATTTCCTCCCACGTCCTCCCATCCAGGTGAGACTCGTTTCTTTCCCATTTTCCTCCCACGTCCTCCCATCCAGGTGAGGCTCGTTTCTTTCCCATTTCCTCCCACGTCCTCCCATCCAGGTGAGACTCGTTTCTTTCCCATTTCCTCCCACGTCCTCCCATCCAGGTGAGACTCGTTTCTTTCCCATTTCCTCCCACGTCCTCCCATCCAGGTGAGACTCGTTTCTTTCCCATTTCCTCCCACGTCCTCCCATCCAGGTGAGACTCGTTTCTTTCCCATTTCCTCCCACGTCCTCCCATCCAGGTGAGACTTGTTTCTTTCCCATTTCCTCCCACGTCCTCCCATCCAGGTGAGGCTCGTTTCTTTCCCATTTCCTCCCACGTCCTCCCATCCAGGTGAGACTCGTTTCTTTCCCATTTCCTCCCACGTCCTCCCATCCAGGTGAGACTCGTTTCTTTCCCATTTCCTCCCACGCCCTCCCATCCAGATGAGGCTCGTTTCTTTCCCATTTCCTCCCACGTCCTCCCATCCAGGTGAGACTCGTTTCTTGCCCATTTCCTCCCACGTCCTCACATCCAGGTGAGACTCATTTCTTTCCCATTTCCTCCCACGTCCTCCCATCCAGGTGAGACTCATTTCTTTCCCATTTCCTCCCACGTCCTCCCATCCAGGTGAGACTCGTTTCTTTCCCATTTCCTCCCATCCAGGTGAGACTCATTTCTTTCCCATTTCCTCCCATCCAGGTGAGACTCATTTCTTTCCCATTTCCTCCCACGTCCTCCCATCCAGGTGAGACTTGTTTCTTTCCCATTTCCTCCCATCCAGGTGAGACTCATTTCTTTCCCATTTCCTCCCATCCAGGTGAGACTCATTTCTTTCCCACGTCCTCCCATCCAGGTGAGACTCATTTCTTTCCCATTTCCTCCCACGTCCTCCCATCCAGGTGAGACTCATTTCTTTCCCATTTCCTCCCACGTCCTCCCATCCAGGTGAGGCTCATTTCTTTCCCATTTCCTCCCACGTCCTCCCATCCAGGTGAGGCTCATTTCTTTCCCATTTCCTCCCACGTCCTCCCATCCAGGTGAGACTCATTTCTTTCCCATTTTCCTCCCACGTCCTCCCATCCAGGTGAGACTCATTTCCATTTCCTCCATAACATTGTAGAGCAGAACAGCCGTTGTTACTGAGTCGGTTTTATTCGGTTACATCTGGGTGGTTTTGGTCCTGGTGAAACGGCGACACACCGACCAACCCGGGGGGGGGGGGGGGGATATAGAGCGAGAGAAGGTGACGTATACACGGGTCATCTGTTGACTTCCTGAAGGGAAAGTTTATGTCCGTACGTGATAGACTTCTGTTTTAGATCGAGAGTGTTTCCCAGCCGCTGACGCAGGGCGCCAGGCAGACCGACGTGGTGCTGAATCTCAGTGGACTACTGTCCATTGTCTTGAGTTTCTGATCAGAATCAGACCACATAACTAAAAACAATGTTTTAAACCTTCTTGGTCTGCGGGGCTCTGCACAGTAAACACACACTGCTCCAGTCTCTACACAGTAAACACACACTGCTCCAGTCTCTACACAGTAAACACACACTGCTCCAGTCTCTACACAGTAAACACACACTGCTCCAGTCTCTACACAGTAAACACACACTGCTCCAGTCTCTACACAGTAAACACACACTGCTCCAGTCTCTACACAGTAAACACACACTGCTCCAGTCTCTACACAGTAAACACACACTGCTCCAGTCTCTACACAGTAAACACACACTGCTCCAGTCTCTACACAGTAAACACACACTGCTCCAGTCTCTGCACAGTAAACACACACTGCTCCAGTCTCTACACAGTAAACACACACTGCTCCAGTCTCTACACAGTAAACACACACTGCTCCAGTCTCTGCACAGTAAACACACACTGCTCCAGTCTCTACACAGTAAACACACACTGCTCCAGTCTCTACACAGTAAACACACACTGCTCCAGTCTCTACACAGTAAACACACACTGCTCCAGTCTCTGCACAGTAAACACACACTGCTCCAGTCTCTACACAGTAAACACACACTGCTCCAGTCTCTACACAGTAAACACACACTGCTCCAGTCTCTGGTCTCTACACAGTAAACACACACTGCTCCAGTCTCTACACAGTAAACACACACTGCTCCAGTCTCTACACAGTAAACACACACTGCTCCAGTCTCTACACAGTAAACACACACTGCTCCAGTCTCTACACAGTAAACACACACTGCTCCAGTCTCTGCACAGTAAACACACACTGCTCCAGTCTCTACACAGTAAACACACACTGCTCCAGTCTCTACACAGTAAACACACACTGCTCCAGTCTCTGGTCTCTACACAGTAAACACACACTGCTCCAGTCTCTACACAGTAAACACACACTGCTCCAGTCTCTACACAGTAAACACACACTGCTCCAGTCTCTACACAGTAAACACACACTGCTCCAGTCTCTGCACAGTAAACACACACTGCTCCAGTCTCTACACAGTAAACACACACTGCTCCAGTCTCTACACAGTAAACACACACTGCTCCAGTCTCTGCACAGTAAACACACACTGCTCCAGTCTCTGGGCTCTGCACAGTAAACACACACTGCTCCAGTCTCTACACAGTAAACACACACTGCTCCAGTCTCTACACAGTAAACACACACTGCTCCAGTCTCTACACAGTAAACACACACTGCTCCAGTCTCTGGGCTCTACACAGTAAACACACACTGCTCCAGTCTCTGGGCTCTACACAGTAAACACACACTGCTCCAGTCTCTGGGCTCTACACAGTAAACACACACTGCTCCAGTCTCTACACAGTAAACACACACTGCTCCAGTCTCTACACAGTAAACACACACTGCTCCAGTCTCTGCACAGTAAACACACACTGCTCCAGTCTCTACACAGTAAACACACACTGCTCCAGTCTCTGGGCTCTACACAGTAAACACACACTGCTCCAGTCTCTACACAGTAAACACACACTGCTCCAGTCTCTACACAGTAAACACACACTGCTCCACTCTCTGCACAGTAAACACACACTGCTCCAGTCTCTACACAGTAAACACACACTGCTCCAGTCTCTACACAGTAAACACACACTGCTCCAGTCTCTGGGCTCTGCACAGTAAACACACACTGCTCCAGTCTCTGGGCTCTGCACAGTAAACACACACTGCTCCAGTCTCTGCACAGTAAACACACACTGCTCCAGTCTCTACACAGTAAACACACACTGCTCCAGTCTCTACACAGTAAACACACACTGCTCCACTCTCTGGGCTCTACACAGTAAACACACACTGCTCCAGTCTCTACACAGTAAACACACACTGCTCCACTCTCTGGGCTCTGCACAGTAAACACACACTGCTCCAGTCTCTACACAGTAAACACACACTGCTCCAGTCTCTACACAGTAAACACACACTGCTCCACTCTCTGGGCTCTACACAGTAAACACACACTGCTCCAGTCTCTACACAGTAAACACACACTGCTCCAGTCTCTACACAGTAAACACACACTGCTCCAGTCTCTACACAGTAAACACACACTGCTCCAGTCGCTACACAGTAAACACACACTGCTCCAGTCTCTACACAGTAAACACACACTGCTCCAGTCTCTACACAGTAAACACACACTGCTCCAGTCTCTACACAGTAAACACACACTGCTCCAGTCTCTACACAGTAAACACACACTGCTCCAGTCTCTGCACAGTAAACACACACTGCTCCAGTCTCTACACAGTAAACACACACTGCTCCAGTCTCTACACAGTAAACACACACTGCTCCAGTCTCTGCACAGTAAACACACACTGCTCCAGTCTCTGCACAGTAAACACACACTGCTCCAGTCTCTACACAGTAAACACACACTGCTCCAGTCTCTACATAGTAAACACACACTGCTCCAGTCTCTGCACAGTAAACACACACTGCTCCAGTCTCTGCACAGTAAACACACACTGCTCCAGTCTCTGCACAGTAAACACACACTGCTCCAGTCTCTGCACAGTAAACACACACTGCTCCAGTCTCTGCACAGTAAACACACACTGCTCCAGTCTCTGCACAGTAAACACACACTGCTCCAGTCTCTGCACAGTAAACACACACTGCTCCAGTCTCTGGGCTCTACACAGTAAACACACACTGCTCCAGTCTCTACACAGTAAACACACACTGCTCCAGTCTCTACACAGTAAACACACACTGCTCCAGTCTCTACACAGTAAACACACACTGCTCCAGTCTCTACACAGTAAACACACACTGCTCCAGTCTCTACACAGTAAACACACACTGCTCCAGTCTCTACACAGTAAACACACACTGCTCCAGTCTCTACACAGTAAACACACACTGCTCCAGTCTCTACACAGTAAACACACACTGCTCCAGTCTCTACACAGTAAACACACACTGCTCCAGTCTCTACACAGTAAACACACACTGCTCCAGTCTCTACACAGTAAACACACACTGCTCCAGTCTCTACACAGTAAACACACACTGCTCCAGTCTCTACACAGTAAACACACACTGCTCCAGTCTCTGCACAGTAAACACACACTGCTCCAGTCTCTGCACAGTAAACACACACTGCTCCAGTCTCTGCACAGTAAACACACACTGCTCCAGTCTCTGCACAGTAAACACACACTGCTCCAGTCTCTGCACAGTAAACACACACTGCTCCAGTCTCTACACAGTAAACACACACTGCTCCAGTCTCTGCACAGTAAACACACACTGCTCCAGTCTCTGGGCTCTACACAGTAAACACACACTGCTCCAGTCTCTGGGCTCTGCACAGTAAACACACACTGCTCCAGTCTCTGCACAGTAAACACACACTGCTCCAGTCTCTACACAGTAAACACACACTGCTCCAGTCTCTGGGCTCTGCACAGTAAACACACACTGCTCCAGTCTCTGCACAGTAAACACACACTGCTCCAGTCTCTACACAGTAAACACACACTGCTCCAGTCTCTACACAGTAAACACACACTGCTCCAGTCTCTACACAGTAAACACACACTGCTCCAGTCTCTGCACAGTAAACACACACTGCTCCAGTCTCTACACAGTAAACACACACTGCTCCAGTCTCTACACAGTAAACACACACTGCTCCAGTCTCTGGTCTCTACACAGTAAACACACACTGCTCCAGTCTCTACACAGTAAACACACACTGCTCCAGTCTCTACACAGTAAACACACACTGCTCCAGTCTCTACACAGTAAACACACACTGCTCCAGTCTCTACACAGTAAACACACACTGCTCCAGTCTCTGCACAGTAAACACACACTGCTCCAGTCTCTACACAGTAAACACACACTGCTCCAGTCTCTACACAGTAAACACACACTGCTCCAGTCTCTGGTCTCTACACAGTAAACACACACTGCTCCAGTCTCTACACAGTAAACACACACTGCTCCAGTCTCTACACAGTAAACACACACTGCTCCAGTCTCTACACAGTAAACACACACTGCTCCAGTCTCTGCACAGTAAACACACACTGCTCCAGTCTCTACACAGTAAACACACACTGCTCCAGTCTCTACACAGTAAACACACACTGCTCCAGTCTCTGCACAGTAAACACACACTGCTCCAGTCTCTGGGCTCTGCACAGTAAACACACACTGCTCCAGTCTCTACACAGTAAACACACACTGCTCCAGTCTCTACACAGTAAACACACACTGCTCCAGTCTCTACACAGTAAACACACACTGCTCCAGTCTCTGGGCTCTACACAGTAAACACACACTGCTCCAGTCTCTGGGCTCTACACAGTAAACACACACTGCTCCAGTCTCTGGGCTCTACACAGTAAACACACACTGCTCCAGTCTCTACACAGTAAACACACACTGCTCCAGTCTCTACACAGTAAACACACACTGCTCCAGTCTCTGCACAGTAAACACACACTGCTCCAGTCTCTACACAGTAAACACACACTGCTCCAGTCTCTGGGCTCTACACAGTAAACACACACTGCTCCAGTCTCTACACAGTAAACACACACTGCTCCAGTCTCTACACAGTAAACACACACTGCTCCACTCTCTGCACAGTAAACACACACTGCTCCAGTCTCTACACAGTAAACACACACTGCTCCAGTCTCTACACAGTAAACACACACTGCTCCAGTCTCTGGGCTCTGCACAGTAAACACACACTGCTCCAGTCTCTGGGCTCTGCACAGTAAACACACACTGCTCCAGTCTCTGCACAGTAAACACACACTGCTCCAGTCTCTACACAGTAAACACACACTGCTCCAGTCTCTACACAGTAAACACACACTGCTCCACTCTCTGGGCTCTACACAGTAAACACACACTGCTCCAGTCTCTACACAGTAAACACACACTGCTCCACTCTCTGGGCTCTGCACAGTAAACACACACTGCTCCAGTCTCTACACAGTAAACACACACTGCTCCAGTCTCTACACAGTAAACACACACTGCTCCACTCTCTGGGCTCTACACAGTAAACACACACTGCTCCAGTCTCTACACAGTAAACACACACTGCTCCAGTCTCTACACAGTAAACACACACTGCTCCAGTCTCTACACAGTAAACACACACTGCTCCAGTCGCTACACAGTAAACACACACTGCTCCAGTCTCTACACAGTAAACACACACTGCTCCAGTCTCTACACAGTAAACACACACTGCTCCAGTCTCTACACAGTAAACACACACTGCTCCAGTCTCTACACAGTAAACACACACTGCTCCAGTCTCTGCACAGTAAACACACACTGCTCCAGTCTCTACACAGTAAACACACACTGCTCCAGTCTCTACACAGTAAACACACACTGCTCCAGTCTCTGCACAGTAAACACACACTGCTCCAGTCTCTGCACAGTAAACACACACTGCTCCAGTCTCTACACAGTAAACACACACTGCTCCAGTCTCTACATAGTAAACACACACTGCTCCAGTCTCTGCACAGTAAACACACACTGCTCCAGTCTCTGCACAGTAAACACACACTGCTCCAGTCTCTGCACAGTAAACACACACTGCTCCAGTCTCTGCACAGTAAACACACACTGCTCCAGTCTCTGCACAGTAAACACACACTGCTCCAGTCTCTGCACAGTAAACACACACTGCTCCAGTCTCTGCACAGTAAACACACACTGCTCCAGTCTCTGGGCTCTACACAGTAAACACACACTGCTCCAGTCTCTACACAGTAAACACACACTGCTCCAGTCTCTACACAGTAAACACACACTGCTCCAGTCTCTACACAGTAAACACACACTGCTCCAGTCTCTACACAGTAAACACACACTGCTCCAGTCTCTACACAGTAAACACACACTGCTCCAGTCTCTACACAGTAAACACACACTGCTCCAGTCTCTACACAGTAAACACACACTGCTCCAGTCTCTACACAGTAAACACACACTGCTCCAGTCTCTACACAGTAAACACACACTGCTCCAGTCTCTACACAGTAAACACACACTGCTCCAGTCTCTACACAGTAAACACACACTGCTCCAGTCTCTACACAGTAAACACACACTGCTCCAGTCTCTACACAGTAAACACACACTGCTCCAGTCTCTACACAGTAAACACACACTGCTCCAGTCTCTACACAGTAAACACACACTGCTCCAGTCTCTGCACAGTAAACACACACTGCTCCAGTCTCTGCACAGTAAACACACACTGCTCCAGTCTCTGCACAGTAAACACACACTGCTCCAGTCTCTGCACAGTAAACACACACTGCTCCAGTCTCTGCACAGTAAACACACACTGCTCCAGTCTCTACACAGTAAACACACACTGCTCCAGTCTCTGCACAGTAAACACACACTGCTCCAGTCTCTGGGCTCTACACAGTAAACACACACTGCTCCAGTCTCTGGGCTCTGCACAGTAAACACACACTGCTCCAGTCTCTGCACAGTAAACACACACTGCTCCAGTCTCTACACAGTAAACACACACTGCTCCAGTCTCTACACAGTAAACACACACTGCTCCAGTCTCTACACAGTAAACACACACTGCTCCAGTCTCTGCACAGTAAACACACACTGCTCCAGTCTCTACACAGTAAACACACACTGCTCCAGTCTCTACACAGTAAACACACACTGCTCCAGTCTCTACACAGTAAACACACACTGCTCCAGACTCTACACAGTAAACACACACTGCTCCAGTCTCTGCACAGTAAACACACACTGCTCCAGTCTCTGGGCTCTACACAGTAAACACACACTGCTCCAGTCTCTACACAGTAAACACACACTGCTCCAGTCTCTGCACAGTAAACACACACTGCTCCAGTCTCTGCACAGTAAACACACACTGCTCCAGTCTCTGGGCTCTACACAGTAAACACACACTGCTCCAGTCTCTACACAGTAAACACACACTGCTCCAGTCTCTGCACAGTAAACACACACTGCTCCTGTCTCTGGGCTCTACACAGTAAACACACACTGCTCCAGTCTCTACACAGTAAACACACACTGCTCCAGTCTCTACACAGTAAACACACACTGCTCCAGTCTCTACACAGTAAACACACACTGCTCCAGTCTCTACACAGTAAACACACACTGCTCCAGTCTCTACACAGTAAACACACACTGCTCCAGTCTCTACACAGTAAACACACACTGCTCCAGTCTCTACACAGTAAACACACACTGCTCCAGTCTCTGCACAGTAAACACACACTGCTCCAGTCTCTACACAGTAAACACACACTGCTCCAGTCTCTACACAGTAAACACACACTGCTCCAGTCTCTACACAGTAAACACACACTGCTCCAGTCTCTACACAGTAAACACACACTGCTCCAGTCTCTACACAGTAAACACACTGCTCCAGTCTCTGGGCTCTACACAGTAAACACACACTGCTCCAGTCTCTGCACAGTAAACACACACTGCTCCAGTCTCTACACAGTAAACACACACTGCTCCAGTCTCTACACAGTAAACACACACTGCTCCAGTCTCTACACAGTAAACACACACTGCTCCAGTCTCTACACAGTAAACACACACTGCTCCAGTCTCTACACAGTAAACACACACTGCTCCAGTCTCTACACAGTAAACACACACTGCTCCAGTCTCTACACAGTAAACACACACTGCTCCAGTCTCTACACAGTAAACACACACTGCTCCAGTCTCTGCACAGTAAACACACACTGCTCCAGTCTCTGCACAGTAAACACACACTGCTCCAGTCTCTGCACAGTAAACACACACTGCTCCAGTCTTTGCACAGTAAACACACACTGCTTCAGTCTCTGCACAGTAAACACACACTGCTCCAGTCTCTACACAGTAAACACACACTGCTCCAGTCTCTGGGCTCTACACAGTAAACACACACTGCTCCAGTCTCTGCACAGTAAACACACACTGCTCCAGTCTCTACACAGTAAACACACACTGCTCCAGTCTCTACACAGTAAACACACACTGTTCCAGTCTCTACACAGTAAACACACACTGCTCCAGTCTCTGCACAGTAAACACACACTGCTCCAGTCTCTGCACAGTAAACACACTCTGCTCCAGTCTCTGCACAGTAAACACACACTGCTCCAGTCTCTGCACAGTAAACACACACTGCTCCAGACTCTGCACAGTAAACACACACTGCTCCAGTGTCTGCACAGTAAACACACACTGCTCCAGTCTCTACACAGTAAACACACACTGCTCCAGTCTCTACACAGTAAACACACACTGCTCCAGTCTCTACACAGTAAACACACACTGCTCCAGTCTCTACACAGTAAACACACACTGCTCCAGTCTCTACACAGTAAACACACACTGCTCCAGTCTCTGCACAGTAAACACACACTGCTCCAGTCTCTGCACAGTAAACACACACTGCTCCAGTCTCTACACAGTAAACACACACTGCTCCAGTCTCTACACAGTAAACACACACTGCTCCAGTCTCTACACAGTAAACACACACTGCTCCAGTCTCTACACAGTAAACACACACTGCTCCAGTCTCTACACAGTAAACACACACTGCTCCAGTCTCTACACAGTAAACACACACTGCTCCAGTCTCTACACAGTAAACACACACTGCTCCAGTCTCTACACAGTAAACACACACTGCTCCAGTCTCTACACAGTAAACACACACTGCTCCAGTCTCTACACAGTAAACACACACTGCTCCAGTCTCTACACAGTAAACACACACTGCTCCAGTCTCTACACAGTAAACACACACTGCTCCAGTCTCTACACAGTAAACACACACTGCTCCAGTCTCTACACAGTAAACACACACTGCTCCAGTCTCTACACAGTAAACACACACTGCTCCAGTCTCTACACAGTAAACACACACTGCTCCAGTCTCTACACAGTAAACACACACTGCTCCAGTCTCTGCACAGTAAACACACACTGCTCCAGTCTCTGCACAGTAAACACACACTGCTCCAGTCTCTGCACAGTAAACACACACTGCTCCAGTCTCTGCACAGTAAACACACACTGCTCCAGTCTCTGCACAGTAAACACACACTGCTCCAGTCTCTGCACAGTAAACACACACTGCTCCAGTCTCTGCACAGTAAACACACACTGCTCCAGGCTCTGCACAGTAAACACACACTGCTCCAGTCTCTGCACAGTAAACACACACTGCTCCAGTCTCTGCACAGTAAACACACACTGCTCCAGTCTCTGCACAGTAAACACACACTGCTCCAGTCTCTGCACAGTAAACACACACTGCTCCAGTCTCTGCACAGTAAACACACACTGCTCCAGTCTCTGCACAGTAAACACACACTGCTCCAGTCTCTGCACAGTAAACACACACTGCTCCAGTCTCTGCACAGTAAACACACACTGCTCCAGTCTCTGCACAGTAAACACACACTGCTCCAGTCTCTGCACAGTAAACACACACTGCTCCAGTCTCTGCACAGTAAACACACACTGCTCCAGTCTCTGGGCTCTGCACAGTAAACACACACTGCTCCAGTCTCTACACAGTAAACACACACTGCTCCAGTCTCTACACAGTAAACACACACTGCTCCAGTCTCTGGGCTCTACACAGTAAACACACACTGCTCCAGTCTCTGGGCTCTACACAGTAAACACACACTGCTCCAGACTCTACACAGTAAACACACACTGCTCCAGTCTCTACACAGTAAACACACACTGCTCCAGTCTCTACACAGTAAACACACACTGCTCCAGTCTCTACACAGTAAACACACACTGCTCCAGTCTCTGCACAGTAAACACACACTGCTCCAGTCTCTGCACAGTAAACACACACTGCTCCAGTCTCTGCACAGTAAACACACACTGCTCCAGTCTCTGCACAGTAAACACACACTGCTCCAGTCTCTACACAGTAAACACACACTGCTCCAGTCTCTGCACAGTAAACACACACTGCTCCAGTCTCTGGGCTCTGCACAGTAAACACACACTGCTCCAGTCTCTGGGCTCTGCACAGGAAACACACACTGCTCCAGTCTCTGGGCTCTACACAGTAAACACACACTGCTCCAGACTCTACACAGTAAACACACACTGCTCCAGTCTCTACACAGTAAACACACACTGCTCCAGTCTCTACACAGTAAACACACACTGCTCCAGTCTCTACACAGTAAACACACACTGCTCCAGTCTCTGGGCTCTACACAGTAAACACACACTGCTCCAGTCTCTGGGCTCTGCACAGTAAACACACACTGCTCCAGTCTCTGCACAGTAAACACACACTGCTCCAGTCTCTACACAGTAAACACACACTGCTCCAGTCTCTACACAGTAAACACACACTGCTCCAGTCTCTGCACAGTAAACACACACTGCTCCAGTCTCTACACAGTAAACACACACTGCTCCAGTCTCTGCACAGTAAACACACACTGCTCCAGTCTCTGGGCTCTACACAGTAAACACACACTGCTCCAGTCTCTGGGCTCTGCACAGTAAACACACACTGCTCCAGTCTCTGCACAGTAAACACACACTGCTCCAGTCTCTGCACAGTAAACACACACTGCTCCAGTCTCTACACAGTAAACACACACTGCTCCAGTCTCTACACAGTAAACACACACTGCTCCAGTCTCTGGGCTCTGCACAGTAAACACACACTGCTCCAGTCTCTGCACAGTAAACACACACTGCTCCAGTCTCTGCACAGTAAACACACACTGCTCCAGTCTCTACACAGTAAACACACACTGCTCCAGTCTCTACACAGTAAACACACACTGCTCCAGTCTCTGCACAGTAAACACACACTGCTCCAGTCTCTGCACAGTAAACACACACTGCTCCAGTCTCTGGGCTCTACACAGTAAACACACACTGCTCCAGTCTCTACACAGTAAACACACACTGCTCCAGTCTCTACACAGTAAACACACACTGCTCCAGTCTCTACACAGTAAACACACACTGCTCCAGTCTCTACACAGTAAACACACACTGCTCCAGTCTCTACACAGTAAACACACACTGCTCCAGTCTCTACACAGTAAACACACACTGCTCCACTCTCTGGGCTCTGCACAGTAAACACACACTGCTCCAGTCTCTACACAGTAAACACACACTGCTCCAGTCTCTACACAGTAAACACACACTGCTCCAGTCTCTACACAGTAAACACACACTGCTCCAGTCTCTACACAGTAAACACACACTGCTCCAGTCTCTACACAGTAAACACACTGCTCCAGTCTCTGGGCTCTACACAGTAAACACACACTGCTCCAGTCTCTGCACAGTAAACACACACTGCTCCAGTCTCTACACAGTAAACACACACTGCTCCAGTCTCTACACAGTAAACACACACTGCTCCAGTCTCTACACAGTAAACACACACTGCTCCAGTCTCTACACAGTAAACACACACTGCTCCAGTCTCTACACAGTAAACACACACTGCTCCAGTCTCTACACAGTAAACACACACTGCTCCAGTCTCTACACAGTAAACACACACTTCTCCAGTCTCTACACAGTAAACACACACTGCTCCAGTCTCTACACAGTAAACACACACTGCTCCAGTCTCTGCACAGTAAACACACACTGCTCCAGTCTCTGCACAGTAAACACACACTGCTCCAGTCTCTGCACAGTAAACACACACTGCTCCAGTCTCTGCACAGTAAACACACACTGCTCCAGTCTCTGGGCTCTACACAGTAAACACACACTGCTCCAGTCTCTGCACAGTAAACACACACTGCTCCAGTCTCTGCAGAGTAAACACACACTGCTCCAGTCTCTACACAGTAAACACACACTGCTCCAGTCTCTACACAGTAAACACACACTGCTCCAGTCTCTACACAGTAAACACACACTGCTCCAGTCTCTGCACAGTAAACACACTCTGCTCCAGTCTCTGCACAGTAAACACACACTGCTCCAGACTCTACACAGTAAACACACACTGCTCCAGTCTCTGCACAGTAAACACACACTGCTCCAGTCTCTACACAGTAAACACACACTGCTCCAGTCTCTACACAGTAAACACACACTGCTCCAGTCTCTACACAGTAAACACACACTGCTCCAGTCTCTACACAGTAAACACACACTGCTCCAGTCTCTACACAGTAAACACACACTGCTCCAGTCTCTACACAGTAAACACACACTGCTCCAGTCTCTACACAGTAAACACACACTGCTCCAGTCTCTACACAGTAAACACACACTGCTCCAGTCTCTACACAGTAAACACACACTGCTCCAGTCTCTACACAGTAAACACACACTGCTCCAGTCTCTACACAGTAAACACATACTGCTCCAGTCTCTGCACAGTAAACACACACTGCTCCAGTCTCTGCACAGTAAACACACACTGCTCCAGTTTCTACACAGTAAACACACACTGCTCCAGTCTCTACACAGTAAACACACACTGCTCCAGTCTCTACACAGTAAACACACACTGCTCCAGTCTCTACACAGTAAACACACACTGCTCCAGTCTCTACACAGTAAACACACACTGCTCCAGTCTCTACACAGTAAACACACACTGCTCCAGTCTCTACACAGTAAACACACACTGCTCCAGTCTCTACACAGTAAACACACACTGCTCCAGTCTCTACACAGTAAACACACACTGCTCCAGTCTCTACACAGTAAACACACACTGCTCCAGTCTCTACACAGTAAACACACACTGCTCCAGTCTCTACACAGTAAACACACACTGTTCCAGTCTCTACACAGTAAACACACACTGCTCCAGTCTCTACACAGTAAACACACACTGCTCCAGTCTCTACACAGTAAACACACACTGCTCCAGTCTCTACACAGTAAACACACACTGCTCCAGTCTCTACACAGTAAACACACACTGCTCCAGTCTCTACACAGTAAACACACACTGCTCCAGTCTCTGCACAGTAAACACACACTGCTCCAGTCTCTGCACAGTAAACACACACTGCTCCAGTCTCTACACAGTAAACACACACTGCTCCAGTCTCTGGGCTCTACACAGTAAACACACACTGCTCCAGTCTCTGGGCTCTGCACAGTAAACACACACTGCTCCAGTCTCTGCACAGTAAACACACACTGCTCCAGTCTCTGCACAGTAAACACACACTGCTCCAGTCTCTGCACAGTAAACACACACTGCTCCAGTCTCTACACAGTAAACACACACTGCTCCAGTCTCTACACAGTAAACACACACTGCTCCAGTCTCTACACAGTAAACACACACTGCTCCAGTCTCTGGGCTCTACACAGTAAACACACACTGCTCCAGTCTCTACACAGTAAACACACACTGCTCCAGTCTCTACACAGTAAACACACACTGCTCCAGTCTCTACACAGTAAACACACACTGCTCCAGTCTCTGGGCTCTACACAGTAAACACACACTGCTCCAGTCTCTACACAGTAAACACACACTGCTCCAGTTTCTACACAGTAAACACACACTGCTCCAGTCTCTACACAGTAAACACACACTGCTCCAGTCTCTACACAGTAAACACACACTGCTCCAGTCTCTACACAGTAAACACACACTGCTCCAGTCTCTGGGCTCTGCACAGTAAACACACACTGCTCCAGTCTCTGCACAGTAAACACACACTGCTCCAGTCTCTGCACAGTAAACACACACTGCTCCAGTCTCTACACAGTAAACACACACTGCTCCAGTCTCTACACAGTAAACACACACTGCTCCAGTCTCTGCACAGTAAACACACACTGCTCCAGTCTCTGCACAGTAAACACACACTGCTCCAGTCTCTACACAGTAAACACACACTGCTCCAGTCTCTGGTCTCTACACAGTAAACACACACTGCTCCAGTCTCTACACAGTAAACACACACTGCTCCAGTCTCTACACAGTAAACACACACTGCTCCAGTCTCTGCACAGTAAACACACACTGCTCCAGTCTCTACACAGTAAACACACACTGCTCCAGTCTCTACACAGTAAACACACACTGCTCCAGTCTCTGCACAGTAAACACACACTGCTCCAGTCTCTGGGCTCTGCACAGTAAACACACACTGCTCCAGTCTCTACACAGTAAACACACACTGCTCCAGTCTCTACACAGTAAACACACACTGCTCCAGTCTCTACACAGTAAACACACACTGCTCCAGTCTCTACACAGTAAACACACACTGCTCCAGTCTCTGGGCTCTACACAGTAAACACACACTGCTCCAGTCTCTGGGCTCTACACAGTAAACACACACTGCTCCAGTCTCTACACAGTAAACACACACTGCTCCAGTCTCTACACAGTAAACACACACTGCTCCAGTCTCTGCACAGTAAACACACACTGCTCCAGTCTCTACACAGTAAACACACACTGCTCCAGTCTCTACACAGTAAACACACACTGCTCCAGTCTCTACACAGTAAACACACACTGCTCCAGTCTCTACACAGTAAACACACACTGCTCCACTCTCTGCACAGTAAACACACACTGCTCCAGTCGCTGCACAGTAAACACACACTGCTCCAGTCTCTACACAGTAAACACACACTGCTCCAGTCTCTACACAGTAAACACACACTGCTCCAGTCTCTACACAGTAAACACACACTGCTCCAGTCTCTACACAGTAAACACACACTGCTCCAGTCTCTACACAGTAAACACACACTGCTCCACTCTCTGCACAGTAAACACACACTGCTCCAGTCTCTACACAGTAAACACACACTGCTCCAGTCTCTACACAGTAAACACACACTGCTCCAGTCTCTGGGCTCTGCACAGTAAACACACACTGCTCCAGTCTCTGGGCTCTGCACAGTAAACACACACTGCTCCAGTCTCTGCACAGTAAACACACACTGCTCCAGTCTCTACACAGTAAACACACACTGCTCCAGTCTCTACACAGTAAACACACACTGCTCCACTCTCTGGGCTCTACACAGTAAACACACACTGCTCCAGTCTCTACACAGTAAACACACACTGCTCCACTCTCTGGGCTCTGCACAGTAAACACACACTGCTCCAGTCTCTACACAGTAAACACACACTGCTCCAGTCTCTACACAGTAAACACACACTGCTCCACTCTCTGGGCTCTACACAGTAAACACACACTGCTCCAGTCTCTACACAGTAAACACACACTGCTCCAGTCTCTACACAGTAAACACACACTGCTCCAGTCGCTACACAGTAAACACACACTGCTCCAGTCGCTACACAGTAAACACACACTGCTCCAGTCTCTACACAGTAAACACACACTGCTCCAGTCTCTACACAGTAAACACACACTGCTCCAGTCTCTGCACAGTAAACACACACTGCTCCAGTCTCTACACAGTAAACACACACTGCTCCAGTCTCTACACAGTAAACACACACTGCTCCAGTCTCTGCACAGTAAACACACACTGCTCCAGTCTCTGCACAGTAAACACACACTGCTCCAGTCTCTACACAGTAAACACACACTGCTCCAGTCTCTACATAGTAAACACACACTGCTCCAGTCTCTGCACAGTAAACACACACTGCTCCAGTCTCTGCACAGTAAACACACACTGCTCCAGTCTCTGCACAGTAAACACACACTGCTCCAGTCTCTGCACAGTAAACACACACTGCTCCAGTCTCTGCACAGTAAACACACACTGCTCCAGTCTCTGCACAGTAAACACACACTGCTCCAGTCTCTGCACAGTAAACACACACTGCTCCAGTCTCTGCACAGTAAACACACACTGCTCCAGTCTCTGCACAGTAAACACACACTGCTCCAGTCTCTGCACAGTAAACACACACTGCTCCAGTCTCTGCACAGTAAACACACACTGCTCCAGTCTCTGCACAGTAAACACACACTGCTCCAGTCTCTGCACAGTAAACACACACTGCTCCAGTCTCTACACAGTAAACACACACTGCTCCAGTCTCTACACAGTAAACACACACTGCTCCAGTCTCTACACAGTAAACACACACTGCTCCAGTCTCTACACAGTAAACACACACTGCTCCAGTCTCTACACAGTAAACACACACTGCTCCAGTCTCTACACAGTAAACACACACTGCTCCAGTCTCTACACAGTAAACACACACTGCTCCAGTCTCTACACAGTAAACACACACTGCTCCAGTCTCTACACAGTAAACACACACTGCTCCAGTCTCTACACAGTAAACACACACTGCTCCAGTCTCTACACAGTAAACACACACTGCTCCAGTCTCTACACAGTAAACACACACTGCTCCAGTCTCTACACAGTAAACACACACTGCTCCAGTCTCTACACAGTAAACACACACTGCTCCAGTCTCTGCACAGTAAACACACACTGCTCCAGTCTCTGCACAGTAAACACACACTGCTCCAGTCTCTGCACAGTAAACACACACTGCTCCAGTCTCTGCACAGTAAACACACACTGCTCCAGTCTCTGCACAGTAAACACACACTGCTCCAGTCTCTGCACAGTAAACACACACTGCTCCAGTCTCTACACAGTAAACACACACTGCTCCAGTCTCTACACAGTAAACACACACTGCTCCAGTCTCTACACAGTAAACACACACTGCTCCAGTCTCTACACAGTAAACACACACTGCTCCAGTCTCTACACAGTAAACACACACTGCTCCAGTCTCTGGGCTCTACACAGTAAACACACACTGCTCCAGTCTCTGCACAGTAAACACACACTGCTCCAGTCTCTACACAGTAAACACACACTGCTCCAGTCTCTGCACAGTAAACACACACTGCTCCAGTCTCTACACAGTAAACACACACTGCTCCAGTCTCTGCACAGTAAACACACACTGCTCCAGTCTCTGGGCTCTACACAGTAAACACACACTGCTCCAGTCTCTGCACAGTAAACACACACTGCTCCAGTCTCTGCACAGTAAACACACACTGCTCCAGTCTCTACACAGTAAACACACACTGCTCCAGTCTCTGCACAGTAAACACACACTGCTCCAGTCTCTACACAGTAAACACACACTGCTCCAGTCTCTGCACAGTAAACACACACTGCTCCAGTCTCTGGGCTCTGCACAGTAAACACACACTGCTCCAGTCTCTGCACAGTAAACACACACTGCTCCAGTCTCTACACAGTAAACACACACTGCTCCAGTCTCTACACAGTAAACACACACTGCTCCAGTCTCTACACAGTAAACACACACTGCTCCAGTCTCTGGGCTCTGCACAGTAAACACACACTGCTCCAGTCTCTACACAGTAAACACACACTGCTCCAGTCTCTACACAGTAAACACACACTGCTCCAGTCTCTACACAGTAAACACACACTGCTCCAGACTCTACACAGTAAACACACACTGCTCCAGTCTCTGCACAGTAAACACACACTGCTCCAGTCTCTGGGCTCTACACAGTAAACACACACTGCTCCAGTCTCTACACAGTAAACACACACTGCTCCAGTCTCTGCACAGTAAACACACACTGCTCCAGTCTCTGCACAGTAAACACACACTGCTCCAGTCTCTGGGCTCTACACAGTAAACACACACTGCTCCAGTCTCTACACAGTAAACACACACTGCTCCAGTCTCTGCACAGTAAACACACACTGCTCCAGTCTCTGGGCTCTACACAGTAAACACACACTGCTCCAGTCTCTACACAGTAAACACACACTGCTCCAGTCTCTACACAGTAAACACACACTGCTCCAGTCTCTACACAGTAAACACACACTGCTCCAGTCTCTACACAGTAAACACACACTGCTCCAGTCTCTACACAGTAAACACACACTGCTCCAGTCTCTACACAGTAAACACACACTGCTCCAGTCTCTGCACAGTAAACACACACTGCTCCAGTCTCTACACAGTAAACACACACTGCTCCAGTCTCTACACAGTAAACACACACTGCTCCAGTCTCTACACAGTAAACACACACTGCTCCAGTCTCTACACAGTAAACACACTGCTCCAGTCTCTGGGCTCTACACAGTAAACACACACTGCTCCAGTCTCTGCACAGTAAACACACACTGCTCCAGTCTCTACACAGTAAACACACACTGCTCCAGTCTCTACACAGTAAACACACACTGCTCCAGTCTCTACACAGTAAACACACACTGCTCCAGTCTCTACACAGTAAACACACACTGCTCCAGTCTCTACACAGTAAACACACACTGCTCCAGTCTCTACACAGTAAACACACACTGCTCCAGTCTCTACACAGTAAACACACACTGCTCCAGTCTCTACACAGTAAACACACACTGCTCCAGTCTCTACACAGTAAACACACACTGCTCCAGTCTCTACACAGTAAACACACACTGCTCCAGTCTCTACACAGTAAACACACACTGCTCCAGTCTCTGCACAGTAAACACACACTGCTCCAGTCTCTGCACAGTAAACACACACTGCTTCAGTCTCTGCACAGTAAACACACACTGCTCCAGTCTCTACACAGTAAACACACACTGCTCCAGTCTCTACACAGTAAACACACACTGCTCCAGTCTCTGGGCTCTACACAGTAAACACACACTGCTCCAGTCTCTACACAGTAAACACACACTGCTCCAGTCTCTACACAGTAAACACACACTGCTCCAGTCTCTACACAGTAAACACACACTGCTCCAGTCTCTACACAGTAAACACACACTGCTCCAGTCTCTGCACAGTAAACACACTCTGCTCCAGTCTCTGCACAGTAAACACACACTGCTCCAGACTCTACACAGTAAACACACACTGCTCCAGTCTCTGCACAGTAAACACACACTGCTCCAGTCTCTACACAGTAAACACACACTGCTCCAGTCTCTACACAGTAAACACACACTGCTCCAGTCTCTACACAGTAAACACACACTGCTCCAGTCTCTACACAGTAAACACACACTGCTCCAGTCTCTACACAGTAAACACACACTGCTCCAGTCTCTACACAGTAAACACACACTGCTCCAGTCTCTACACAGTAAACACACACTGCTCCAGTCTCTACACAGTAAACACACACTGCTCCAGTCTCTACACAGTAAACACACACTGCTCCAGTCTCTACACAGTAAACACACACTGCTCCAGTCTCTGCACAGTAAACACACACTGCTCCAGTCTCTGCACAGTAAACACACACTGCTTCAGTCTCTGCACAGTAAACACACACTGCTCCAGTCTCTGCACAGTAAACACACACTGCTCCAGTCTCTGGGCTCTACACAGTAAACACACACTGCTCCAGTCTCTGCACAGTAAACACACACTGCTCCAGTCTCTACACAGTAAACACACACTGCTCCAGTCTCTACACAGTAAACACACACTGCTCCAGTCTCTACACAGTAAACACACACTGCTCCAGTCTCTACACAGTAAACACACACTGCTCCAGTCTCTGCACAGTAAACACACTCTGCTCCAGTCTCTGCACAGTAAACACACACTGCTCCAGACTCTACACAGTAAACACACACTGCTCCAGTCTCTGCACAGTAAACACACACTGCTCCAGTCTCTGCACAGTAAACACACACTGCTCCAGTCTCTACACAGTAAACACACACTGCTCCAGTCTCTACACAGTAAACACACACTGCTCCAGTCTCTACACAGTAAACACACACTGCTCCAGTCTCTACACAGTAAACACACACTGCTCCAGTCTCTACACAGTAAACACACACTGCTCCAGTCTCTACACAGTAAACACACACTGCTCCAGTCTCTGCACAGTAAACACACACTGCTCCAGTCTCTGCACAGTAAACACACACTGCTCCAGTCTCTGCACAGTAAACACACACTGCTCCAGTCTCTACACAGTAAACACACACTGCTCCAGTCTCTACACAGTAAACACACACTGCTCCAGTCTCTACACAGTAAACACACACTGCTCCAGTCTCTACACAGTAAACACACACTGCTCCAGTCTCTACACAGTAAACACACACTGCTCCAGTCTCTACACAGTAAACACACACTGCTCCAGTCTCTACACAGTAAACACACACTGCTCCAGTCTCTACACAGTAAACACACACTGCTCCAGTCTCTACACAGTAAACACACACTGCTCCAGTCTCTACACAGTAAACACACACTGCTCCAGTCTCTACACAGTAAACACACACTGCTCCAGTCTCTACACAGTAAACACACACTGCTCCAGTCTCTACACAGTAAACACACACTGCTCCAGTCTCTACACAGTAAACACACACTGCTCCAGTCTCTACACAGTAAACACACACTGCTCCAGTCTCTACACAGTAAACACACACTGCTCCAGTCTCTACACAGTAAACACACACTGCTCCAGTCTCTACACAGTAAACACACACTGCTCCAGTCTCTACACAGTAAACACACACTGCTCCAGTCTCTACACAGTAAACACACACTGCTCCAGTCTCTGCACAGTAAACACACACTGCTCCAGTCTCTGCACAGTAAACACACACTGCTCCAGTCTCTGCACAGTAAACACACACTGCTCCAGTCTCTACACAGTAAACACACACTGCTCCAGTCTCTGGGCTCTACACAGTAAACACACACTGCTCCAGTCTCTGGGCTCTGCACAGTAAACACACACTGCTCCAGTCTCTGCACAGTAAACACACACTGCTCCAGTCTCTGCACAGTAAACACACACTGCTCCAGTCTCTGCACAGTAAACACACACTGCTCCAGTCTCTGCACAGTAAACACACACTGCTCCAGTCTCTACACAGTAAACACACACTGCTCCAGTCTCTGCACAGTAAACACACACTGCTCCAGTCTCTGGGCTCTGCACAGTAAACACACACTGCTCCAGTCTCTACACAGTAAACACACACTGCTCCAGTCTCTGGGCTCTACACAGTAAACACACACTGCTCCAGTCTCTGGGCTCTACACAGTAAACACACACTGCTCCAGACTCTACACAGTAAACACACACTGCTCCAGTCTCTACACAGTAAACACACACTGCTCCAGTCTCTACACAGTAAACACACACTGCTCCAGTCTCTACACAGTAAACACACACTGCTCCAGTCTCTGGGCTCTACACAGTAAACACACACTGCTCCAGTCTCTGGGCTCTGCACAGTAAACACACACTGCTCCAGTCTCTGCACAGTAAACACACACTGCTCCAGTCTCTACACAGTAAACACACACTGCTCCAGTCTCTACACAGTAAACACACACTGCTCCAGTCTCTGCACAGTAAACACACACTGCTCCAGTCTCTGCACAGTAAACACACACTGCTCCAGTCTCTGCACAGTAAACACACACTGCTCCAGTCTCTGGGCTCTACACAGTAAACACACACTGCTCCAGTCTCTGGGCTCTGCACAGTAAACACACACTGCTCCAGTCTCTGCACAGTAAACACACACTGCTCCAGTCTCTGCACAGTAAACACACACTGCTCCAGTCTCTACACAGTAAACACACACTGCTCCAGTCTCTACACAGTAAACACACACTGCTCCAGTCTCTGGGCTCTGCACAGTAAACACACACTGCTCCAGTCTCTACACAGTAAACACACACTGCTCCAGTCTCTACACAGTAAACACACACTGCTCCAGTCTCTACACAGTAAACACACACTGCTCCAGACTCTACACAGTAAACACACACTGCTCCAGTCTCTGCACAGTAAACACACACTGCTCCAGTCTCTGGGCTCTACACAGTAAACACACACTGCTCCAGTCTCTACACAGTAAACACACACTGCTCCAGTCTCTGCACAGTAAACACACACTGCTCCAGTCTCTGCACAGTAAACACACACTGCTCCAGTCTCTGCACAGTAAACACACACTGCTCCAGTCTCTGCACAGTAAACACACACTGCTCCAGTCTCTACACAGTAAACACACACTGCTCCAGTCTCTACACAGTAAACACACACTGCTCCAGTCTCTGCACAGTAAACACACACTGCTCCAGTCTCTGGGCTCTACACAGTAAACACACACTGCTCCAGTCTCTACACAGTAAACACACACTGCTCCAGTCTCTACACAGTAAACACACACTGCTCCAGTCTCTACACAGTAAACACACACTGCTCCAGTCTCTACACAGTAAACACACACTGCTCCAGTCTCTACACAGTAAACACACACTGCTCCAGTCTCTACACAGTAAACACACACTGCTCCAGTCTCTACACAGTAAACACACACTGCTCCACTCTCTGGGCTCTGCACAGTAAACACACACTGCTCCAGTCTCTACACAGTAAACACACACTGCTCCAGTCTCTACACAGTAAACACACACTGCTCCAGTCTCTACACAGTAAACACACACTGCTCCAGTCTCTACACAGTAAACACACACTGCTCCAGTCTCTACACAGTAAACACACTGCTCCAGTCTCTGGGCTCTACACAGTAAACACACACTGCTCCAGTCTCTGCACAGTAAACACACACTGCTCCAGTCTCTACACAGTAAACACACACTGCTCCAGTCTCTACACAGTAAACACACACTGCTCCAGTCTCTACACAGTAAACACACACTGCTCCAGTCTCTACACAGTAAACACACACTGCTCCAGTCTCTACACAGTAAACACACACTGCTCCAGTCTCTACACAGTAAACACACACTGCTCCAGTCTCTACACAGTAAACACACACTGCTCCAGTCTCTACACAGTAAACACACACTGCTCCAGTCTCTACACAGTAAACACACACTGCTCCAGTCTCTACACAGTAAACACACACTGCTCCAGTCTCTACACAGTAAACACACACTGCTCCAGTCTCTGCACAGTAAACACACACTGCTCCAGTCTCTGCACAGTAAACACACACTGCTCCAGTCTCTGCACAGTAAACACACACTGCTCCAGTCTCTGCACAGTAAACACACACTGCTCCAGTCTCTACACAGTAAACACACACTGCTCCAGTCTCTGGGCTCTACACAGTAAACACACACTGCTCCAGTCTCTGCACAGTAAACACACACTGCTCCAGTCTCTACACAGTAAACACACACTGCTCCAGTCTCTACACAGTAAACACACACTGCTCCAGTCTCTACACAGTAAACACACACTGCTCCAGTCTCTACACAGTAAACACACACTGCTCCAGTCTCTGCACAGTAAACACACACTGCTCCAGTCTCTGCACAGTAAACACACTCTGCTCCAGACTCTACACAGTAAACACACACTGCTCCAGACTCTGCACAGTAAACACACACTGCTCCAGTCTCTGCACAGTAAACACACACTGCTCCAGTCTCTACACAGTAAACACACACTGCTCCAGTCTCTACACAGTAAACACACACTGCTCCAGTCTCTACACAGTAAACACACACTGCTCCAGTCTCTACACAGTAAACACACACTGCTCCAGTCTCTACACAGTAAACACACACTGCTCCAGTCTCTACACAGTAAACACACACTGCTCCAGTCTCTGCACAGTAAACACACACTGCTCCAGTCTCTGCACAGTAAACACACACTGCTCCAGTCTCTGCACAGTAAACACACACTGCTCCAGTCTCTGCACAGTAAACACACACTGCTCCAGTCTCTGCACAGTAAACACACACTGCTCCAGTCTCTACACAGTAAACACACACTGCTCCAGTCTCTACACAGTAAACACACACTGCTCCAGTCTCTACACAGTAAACACACACTGCTCCAGTCTCTACACAGTAAACACACACTGCTCCAGTCTCTACACAGTAAACACACACTGCTCCAGTCTCTACACAGTAAACACACACTGCTCCAGTCTCTACACAGTAAACACACACTGCTCCAGTCTCTACACAGTAAACACACACTGCTCCAGTCTCTACACAGTAAACACACACTGCTCCAGTCTCTACACAGTAAACACACACTGCTCCAGTCTCTACACAGTAAACACACACTGCTCCAGTCTCTACACAGTAAACACACACTGCTCCAGTCTCTACACAGTAAACACACACTGCTCCAGTCTCTACACAGTAAACACACACTGCTCCAGTCTCTACACAGTAAACACACACTGCTCCACTCTCTACACAGTAAACACACACTGCTCCAGTCTCTACACAGTAAACACACACTGCTCCAGTCTCTACACAGTAAACACACACTGCTCCAGTCTCTACACAGTAAACACACACTGCTCCAGTCTCTACACAGTAAACACACACTGCTCCAGTCTCTACACAGTAAACACACACTGCTCCAGTCTCTGCACAGTAAACACACACTGCTCCAGTCTCTGCACAGTAAACACACACTGCTCCAGTCTCTACACAGTAAACACACACTGCTCCAGTCTCTACACAGTAAACACACACTGCTCCAGTCTCTGCACAGTAAACACACACTGCTCCAGTCTCTGGGCTCTACACAGTAAACACACACTGCTCCAGTCTCTGCACAGTAAACACACACTGCTCCAGTCTCTGGGCTCTACACAGTAAACACACACTGCTCCAGTCTCTGCACAGTAAACACACACTGCTCCAGTCTCTGCACAGTAAACACACACTGCTCCAGTCTCTACACAGTAAACACACACTGCTCCAGTCTCTGCACAGTAAACACACACTGCTCCAGTCTCTGCACAGTAAACACACACTGCTCCAGTCTCTACACAGTAAACACACACTGCTCCAGTCTCTGCACAGTAAACACACACTGCTCCAGTCTCTGCACAGTAAACACACACTGCTCCAGTCTCTACACAGTAAACACACACTGCTCCAGTCTCTGGGCTCTACACAGTAAACACACACTGCTCCAATCTCTGCACAGTAAACACACACTGCTCCAGTCTCTGGGCTCTGCACAGTAAACACACACTGCTCCAGTCTCTACACAGTAAACACACACTGCTCCAGTCTCTGGGCTCTACACAGTAAACACACACTGCTCCAGTCTCTGCACAGTAAACACACACTGCTCCAGTCTCTACACAGTAAACACACACTGCTCCAGTCTCTGGGCTCTACACAGTAAACACACACTGCTCCAGTCTCTGGGCTCTACACAGTAAATACACACTGCTCCAGTCTCTACACAGTAAACACACACTGCTCCAGTCTCTACACAGTAAACACACACTGCTCCAGACTCTACACAGTAAACACACACTGCTCCAGTCTCTGCACAGTAAACACACACTGCTCCAGTCTCTGCACAGTAAACACACACTGCTCCAGTCTCTACACAGTAAACACACACTGCTCCAGTCTCTGGGCTCTGCACAGTAAACACACACTGCTCCAGTCTCTACACAGTAAACACACACTGCTCCAGTCTCTGCACAGTAAACACACACTGTTCCAGTCTCTGGGCTCTACACAGTAAACACACACTGCTCCAGTCTCTACACAGTAAACACACACTGCTCCAGTCTCTACACAGTAAACACACACTGCTCCAGTCTCTACACAGTAAACACACACTGCTCCAGTCTCTACACAGTAAACACACACTGCTCCAGTCTCTGCACAGTAAACACACACTGCTCCAGTCTCTGCACAGTAAACACACACTGCTCCAGTCTCTACACAGTAAACACACACTGCTCCAGTCTCTGGTCTCTACACAGTAAACACACACTGCTCCAGTCTCTACACAGTAAACACACACTGCTCCAGTCTCTACACAGTAAACACACACTGCTCCAGTCTCTGCACAGTAAACACACACTGCTCCAGTCTCTGCACAGTAAACACACACTGCTCCAGTCTCTACACAGTAAACACACACTGCTCCAGTCTCTACACAGTAAACACACACTGCTCCAGTCTCTGCACAGTAAACACACACTGCTCCAGTCTCTACACAGTAAACACACACTGCTCCAGTCTCTACACAGTAAACACACACTGCTCCAGTCTCTACACAGTAAACACACACTGCTCCAGTCTCTACACAGTAAACACACACTGCTCCAGTCTCTGCACAGTAAACACACACTGCTCCAGTCTCTACACAGTAAACACACACTGCTCCAGTCTCTACACAGTAAACACACACTGCTCCAGTCTCTGGGCTCTACACAGTAAACACACACTGCTCCAGTCTCTGCACAGTAAACACACACTGCTCCAGTCTCTACACAGTAAACACACACTGCTCCAGTCTCTACACAGTAAACACACACTGCTCCAGTCTCTACACAGTAAACACACACTGCTCCAGTCTCTGCACAGTAAACACACACTGCTCCAGTCTCTACACAGTAAACACACACTGCTCCAGTCTCTACACAGTAAACACACACTGCTCCAGTCTCTACACAGTAAACACACACTGCTCCAGTCTCTACACAGTAAACACACACTGCTCCAGTCTCTGCACAGTAAACACACACTGCTCCAGTCTCTGCACAGTAAACACACACTGCTCCAGTCTCTGCACAGTAAACACACACTGCTCCAGTCTCTGCACAGTAAACACACACTGCTCCAGTCTCTGGTCTCTGCACAGTAAACACACACTGCTCCAGTCTCTGCACAGTAAACACACACTGCTCCAGTCTCTACACAGTAAACACACACTGCTCCAGTCTCTACACAGTAAACACACACTGCTCCAGTCTCTGCACAGTAAACACACACTGCTCCAGTCTCTACACAGTAAACAGACACTGCTCCAGTCTCTACACAGTAAACACACACTGCTCCAGTCTCTACACAGTAAACACACACTGCTCCAGTCTCTGGTCTCTGCATGGTAAACCTCACGTCTCCATTGGCCGTACAGCATTTACTGTGATAGGGCCTCTGCAGAAGTCAGGGCATTCGTACTTGGCATAGCTGTTGTCAGGGATTTATACAGGACCTCCTGCCCTCACCTCCCATCAACCAATCACATCAATGCAGAGCTATACATAGCCCTCCGCAATGTTACAGAACTTGAGGAGCACAGCGATGCAGTACGGAGCTCAAGTTGTCTTCTGGGTTCCTCCAGAGGCTCAGCATCTCGTCACACCATCCATACGGCGCCTCGGACCACACTTTCGGATCAAGCATAAATTGGCTTTAAGACACACTGCTGCAGTCTTGTGATGAGGTTACCTTGGGTTCCCCTCTCTCTCTCTCTCTCTCTCCTAGTAGACCTGGCCTGTGTGAGGTCACTGTGGGTTCCCCTCTCTCTCTCCTAGTAGACCTGGCCTGTGGTAGGTCACTGTGGGTTTCCCTCTCTCTCTCTCTCTCCTAGTAGACCTGGCCTGTGTGAGGTCACTGTGGGTTCCCCCCTCTCTCTCCTAGTAGACCTGGCCTGTGGTAGGTCACTGTGGGTTCCCCTCTCTCTCTCTCTCTCCTAGTAGACCTGGCCTGTGTGAGGTCACTGTGGGTTCCCCCCTCTCTCTCTCTCTCTCTCTCTCTCTCTCTCTCTCTCTCTCTCTCTCTCTCTCTCTCTCTCTCTCTCCTAGTAGACCTGGCCTGTGTGAGGTCACTGTGGGTTCCCCCCCTCTCTCTCTCTCTCTCTCCTAGTAGACCTGGCCTGTGTGAGGTCACTGTGGATTCCCCTCTCTCTCTCTCTCTCCTAGTAGACCTGGCCTGTGTGAGGTCACTGTGGGTTCCCCCCTCTCTCTCTCTCTCTCTCTCTCTCTCTCTCTCTCTCTCTCTCTCTCTCCTAGTAGACCTGGCCTGTGTGAGGTCACTGTGGGTTCCCCCCTCTCTCTCTCTCTCTCTCTCCTAGTAGACCTGGCCTGTGTGAGGTCACTGTGGGTTCCCCCCTCTCTCTCTCTCTCTCTCTCCTAGTAGACCTGGCCTGTGTGAGGTCACTGTGGGTTCCCCCCTCTCTCTCCTAGTAGACCTAGTCTGTAGTAGGTCACTGTGGGTTCCCCTCTCTCTCTCCTAGTAGACCTGCCCTGTGTGAGGTCACTGTGGGTTCCCCTCTCTCTCTCTCTCTCTCTCTCTCTCTCTCTCTCTCTCTCTCCTAGTAGACCTAGTCTGTAGTAGGTCACTGTGGGTTCCCCTCTCTCTCTCCTAGTAGACCTGGCCTGTGTGAGGTCACTGTGGGTTCCCCTCTCTCTCCTAGTAGACCTGGCCTGTGTGAGGTCACTGTGGGTTCCCCTCTCTCCTAGTAGCCCTGGCCTGTGGTAGGTCACCGTGGGTTTCTCTCTCTCCTAGTAGACCTTCTGGTCTGTCTCTAACCTCATACGGGGTAATTATTTAATCAGAGAGCGGAGTCGTTCAGTGTGCTACAGCTGCTGATGGGGAAATGGACGCCAGTCATTTATAATCATATACAGACTGTTTTACTTTCTCCGTTCCTTAATTGCCTGCCGAAGCTGGAGCGCTGTTGAGGTGAAAACAAAGGACATGTTTCTGATTCATACAAAGAATATGGGATGTTTTAATAGCAGACCGATACGATGCTAGGTAGAAGCAGAAGGGATGTGATGCATTGAACACGTACTCTGACAAGGAAGTACACAGGAAGTTCATCCTGTCCTGAATGTTATCTGATGGTGTCTCTTTGTTCCCGTCATGAAACTGTTCTGACTGGTGAAGGTCGACAGGAAAACCGTGACCTTGGATGAGAGTCAGTAGTAACCAACGTTGTGGGAAGGTCAACTGTAAAACCGTGACCTTGGATGAGAGTCGGTAGTAACCAACGTTGTGGGAAGGTCAATAGGAAAACCGTGACCTTGGATGAGAGTCAGTAGTAACCAACGTTGTGGGAAGGTCAATAGGAAGACCGTGACCTTGGATGAGAGTCAGTAGTAACCAACGTTGTGGGAAGGTCCACAGGAAAACCGTGACCTTGGATGAGAGTCAGTAGTAACCAACGTTGTGGGAAGGTCAACAGGAAAACCGTGACCTTGGATGAGAGTCAGTAGTAACCAACGTTGTGGGAAGGTCAACAGGAAAACCGTGACCTTGGATGAGAGTCAGTAGTAACCAACGTTGTGGGAAGGTCAACAGGAAAACCGTGACCTTGGATGAGAGTCAGTAGTAACCAACGTTGTGGGAAGGTCAACTGTAAAACCGTGACCTTGGATGAGAGTCAGTAGTAACCAACGTTGTGGGAAGGTCAACAGGAAGACCGTGACCTTGGAGGAGAGTCAGTAGTAACCAACGTTGTGGGAAGGTCAACAGGAAGACCGTGACCTTGGAGGAGAGTCAGTAGTAACCAACGTTGTGGGAAGGTCAACAGGAAAACCGTGACCTTGGATGAGAGTCCGTAGTAACCAACGTTGTGGGAAGGGAAGGTCCACATTTACTTAAACTAAACACACATGAGGTTTAGGAAGTAACTTCTTAACTGGGATGTCAGGCTTTTAAAATACACTTGCAATAACTGCCCCATCCACTTTCTCCCTCTTTCTCCCTCTCCCCTCTTTCTCCCTCTCTCCCTCTCCCCCTCTCTTTCTCCCTCTCTCCCGCCCTCTTTCTCCCGCACTCCCGCCCTCTTTCTCCCGCACTCCGCCCTCTTTCTCCCGCACTCCCGCCCTCTTTCTCCCGCACTCCGCCCTCTTTCTCCCGCACTCCCGCCCTCTTTCTCCCGCACTCCCGCCCTCTTTCTCCCGCACTCCCGCCCTCTTTCTCCCGCACTCCCGCCCTCTTTCTCCCGCACTCCGCCCTCTTTCTCCCGCACTCCGCCCTCTTTCTCCCGCACTCCGCCCTCTTTCTCCCGCCCTCCGCCCTCTTTCTCCCGCCCTCCGCCCTCTTTCTCCCGCCCTCCGCCCTCTTTCTCCCGCCCTCTTTCTCCCGCACTCCGCCCTCTTTCACCCGCCCTCCGCCCTCTTTCTCCCGCACTCCGCCCTCTTTCTCCCGCACTCCCGCCCTCTTTCTCCCGCCCTCTTTCTCCCGCCCTCTTTCTCCCGCCCTCTTTCTCCCGCCCTCTTTCTCCCGCCCTCTTTCTCCCGCCCTCTGCCCTCTTTCTCCCGCCCTCTTTCTCCCGCCCTCCGCCCTCTTTCTCCCGCACTCCGCCCTCTTTCTCCCGCACTCCCGCCCTCTTTCTCCCGCCCTCTTTCTCCCGCCCTCTTTCTCCCGCCCTCTTTCTCCCGCCCTCTTTCTCCCGCCCTCTTTCTCCCGCCCTCTTTCTCCCGCCCTCTTTCTCCCGCCCTCTTTCTCCCGCCCTCTTTCTCCCGCCCTCTTTCTCCCGCCCTCTTTCTCCCGCCCTCTTTCTCCCGCCCTCTTTCTCCCGCCCTCTTTCTCCCGCCCTCCGCCCTCTTTCTCCCGCCCTCCGCCCTCTTTCTCCCGCCCTCCGCCCTCTTTCTCCCGCCCTCCGCCCTCTTTCTCCCGCCCTCTTTCTCCCGCCCTCCGCCCTCTTTCTCCCGCCCTCTTTCTCCCGCACTCCGCCCTCTTTCTCCCGCACTCCGCCCTCTTTCTCCCGCACTCCGCCCTCTTTCTCCCGCACTCCGCCCTCTTTCTCCCGCACTCCGCCCTCTTTCTCCCGCACTCCGCCCTCTTTCTCCCGCACTCCCGCCCTCTTTCTCCCGCACTCCCGCCCTCTTTCTCCCGCACTCCCGCCCTCTTTCTCCCGCACTCCCGCCCTCTTTGTCCCGCCCTCTTTGTCCCGCCCTCTTTGTCCCGCCCTCTTTGTCCCGCCCTCTTTGTCCCGCCCTCTTTGTCCCGCCCTCTTTGTCCCGCCCTCTTTGTCCCGCCCTCTTTGTCCCGCCCTCTTTCTCCCGCCCTCTTTCTCCCGCCCTCTTTCTCCCGCCCTCTTTCTCCCGCCCTCTTTCTCCCGCCCTCCGCCCTCTTTCTCCCGCCCTCCGCCCTCTTTCTCCCGCCCTCCGCCCTCTTTCTCCCGCCCTCTTTCTCCCGCACTCCGCCCTCTTTCTCCCGCACTCCGCCCTCTTTCTCCCGCACTCCGCCCTCTTTCTCCCGCCCTCTTTCTCCCGCCCTCTTTCTCCCGCCCTCTTTCTCCCGCCCTCTTTCTCCCGCCCTCTTTCTCCCGCCCTCTTTCTCCCGCCCTCTTTCTCCCGCCCTCCGCCCTCTTTCTCCCGCCCTCCGCCCTCTTTCTCCCGCCCTCCGCCCTCTTTCTCCCGCCCTCCGCCCTCTTTCTCCCGCCCTCTTTCTCCCGCCCTCTTTCTCCCGCCCTCTTTCTCCCGCCCTCCGCCCTCTTTCTCCCGCCCTCTTTCTCCCGCCCTCCGCCCTCTTTCTCCCGCCCTCTTTCTCCCGCCCTCCGCCCTCTTTCTCCCGCCCTCCGCCCTCCGCCCTCTTTCTCCCGCCCTCCGCCCTCTTTCTCCCGCCCTCTTTCTCCCGCCCTCCGCCCTCTTTCTCCCGCCCTCCGCTCTCTTTCTCCCGCCCTCTTTCTCCCGCCCTCCGCCCTCTTTCTCCCGCCCTCCCGCCCTCTTTCTCCCGCCCTCCCGCCCTCTTTCTCCCGCACTCCCGCCCTCTTTCTCCCGCACTCCCGCCCTCTTTCTCCCGCACTCCCGCCCTCTTTCTCCCGCACTCCCGCCCTCTTTCTCCCGCACTCCCGCCCTCTTTCTCCCGCACTCCCGCCCTCTTTCTCCCGCCCTCCGCCCTCTTTCTTCCGCCCTCCGCCCTCTTTCTCCCGCCCTCTTTCTCCCGCCCTCCGCCCTCTTTCTCCCGCCCTCTTTCTCCCGCCCTCCGCCCTCTTTCTCCCGCCCTCTTTCTCCCGCCCTCCGCCCTCTTTCTCCCGCCCTCTTTCTCCCGCCCTCCGCCCTCTTTCTCCCGCCCTCCGCCCTCTTTCTCCCGCCCTCTTTCTCCCGCCCTCCGCCCTCTTTCTCCCGCCCTCTTTCTCCCGCCCTCCGCCCTCTTTCTCCCGCCCTCCGCTCTCTTTCTCCCGCCCTCTTTCTCCCGCCCTCCGCCCTCTTTCTCCCGCCCTCCCGCCCTCTTTCTCCCGCCCTCCCGCCCTCTTTCTCCCGCACTCCGCCCTCTTTCTCCCGCACTCCGCCCTCTTTCTCCCGCACTCCCGCCCTCTTTCTCCCGCACTCCCGCCCTCTTTCTCCCGCACTCCCGCCCTCTTTCTCCCGCACTCCCGCCCTCTTTCTCCCGCACTCCCGCCCTCTTTCTCCCGCACTCCCGCCCTCTTTCTCCCGCCCTCCGCCCTCTTTCTTCCGCCCTCCGCCCTCTTTCTCCCGCCCTCTTTCTCCCGCCCTCCGCCCTCTTTCTCCCGCCCTCTTTCTCCCGCCCTCCGCCCTCTTTCTCCCGCCCTCTTTCTCCCGCCCTCCGCCCTCTTTCTCCCGCCCTCTTTCTCCCGCCCTCCGCCCTCTTTCTCCCGCCCTCCGCCCTCTTTCTCCCGCCCTCTTTCTCCCGCCCTCCGCCCTCTTTCTTCCGCCCTCTTTCTCCCGCCCTCCGCCCTCTTTCTCCCGCCCTCTTTCTCCCGCCCTCCGCCCCCCTCTTTCTCCCGCCCGCCGCCCTCTTTCTCCCGCCCTCTTTCTCCCGCCCTCCGCCCTCTTTCTCCCGCCCGCCGCCCTCTTTCTCCCGCCCTCTTTCTCCCGCCCGCCGCCCTCTTTCTCCCGCCCGCCGCCCTCTTTCTCCCGCCCGCCGCCCTCTTTCTCCCGCCCCCCGCCCTCTTTCTCCCACTCTCCGCCGCCCTCTTTCTCCCGCTCTCCCCTCTCAAAACAATTTACGGACTAGATTGGCATGGGAAACATATGTTAACATTGTCAAAGCAAGTGAAATAAAGTAAACAAAAGTATTAAAAAACAGTAAACATTGCTCACAAAATGTTCCAAAATAGACATTACAAATGTCATATTATGTATATATACAGTGTTGTAACGATGTGCAAATAGTTAAAGTACAAAAGGGAAAGTAAATAAACATAAATATGGGTTGTATTTACAATGGTGTTTGTTCTTCACTGGTTGCCCTTTTCTTGTGGCAACAGGTCACACATCTTGCTGCTGTGATGTCACACTGTGGTATTTCACCCAGTAGATATGGGAGTTTATCAAAATTGGATTTGTTTTCGAATTCTTTGTGTATCTGTGTAATCTGAGGGAAATATGTCTCTCTAATATGATCATACATTGGGCAGGAGGTTAGGAAGTGCAGCTCAGTTTCCACCTCATTTTGTGGGCAGTGTGCACATAGCCTGTCTTCTCTTGAGAGCCATGTCTGCCTACGGCGGCCTTTCTCAATAGCAAGGCTAAGCTCACTGAGTCTGTACATAGTCAAAGCTTTCCTTAAGTTTGGGTCAGTCACAGTGGTCAGGTACTCTGCTACTGTGTACTCTCTGTTTAGGGCCAAATAGCATTCTAGTTTGCTCTTTTTGTTTTCTCGTGATTTATGCCTCCCTCCTCTTTCGCCCCTCTTCCCCCCCCTCTCCTCTGTCGCGCCTCCCCCCCTCCTCTGTCGCGCCTCCCCCCCTCCTCTGTCGCGCCTCCCCCCCTCCTCTGTCGCGCCTCCCCCCCTCCTCTGTCGCGCCCCCCTCTCTCGTTCATTCATTCTGTCTCTGAAGTTATTGCATTGTCTTTTTCTCCACTCCCTTTCTCCCTCCTCGCTCTCCCTCCTCTCTCGCTCTCTCCCTCCGTCTCTCTGAGTGTGTCATGTGTTGATGTTTCTCTCTCTGCAGGTGGTCAAATTGCTGAACAACAAGCGTTCTCAGGCGGTGGGGATTCTGATGTCCAGTCTGCATCTGGACATGAAGGACATCCAGCATGGTGAGATAATGACTCCCATAACTATATCATTACACCACTATACTGTATATGACTTAGACCCCATAACTATATCATTACATCACTATACTGTATATGACTTAGACCCCATAACTATATCATTACACCACTATACTGTATATGACTTAGACCCCATAACTATATCATTACATCACTATACTGTATATGACCCATAACTATATCATTACATCACTATACTGTATATGACTTAGACCCCATAACTATATCATTACACCACTATACTGTATATGACTTAGACCCCATAACTATATCATTACATCACTATACTGTATATGACCCATAACTATATCATTACACCACTATACTGTATATGACCCATAACTATATCATTACACCACTATACTGTATATGACCCATAACTATATCATTACACCACTATACTGTATATGACCCATAACTATATCATTACACCACTATACTGTATATGACCCATAACTATATCATTACACCACTATACTGTATATGACTTAGACCCCATAACTATATCATTACACCACTATACTGTATATGACCCATAACTATATCATTACACCACTATACTGTATATGACCCATAACTATATCATTACACCACTATACTGTATATGACTTAGACCCCATAACTATATCATTACACCACTATACTGTATATGACCCATAACTATATCATTACGTCACTATACTGTATATGACTTAGACCCCATAACTATATCATTACATCACTATACTGTATATGACCCATAACTATATCATTACACCACTATACTGTATATGACCCATAACTATATCATTACACCACTATACTGTATATGACTTAGACCCCATAACTATATCATTACATCACTATACTGTATATGACCCATAACTATATCATTACACCACTATACTGTATATGACTTAGACCCCATAACTATATCATTACACCACTATACTGTATATGACTTAGACCCCATAACTATATCATTACACCACTATACTGTATATGACCCCATAACTATATCATTACACCACTATACTGTATATGACCCATAACTATATCATTACACCACTATACTGTATATGACTTAGACCCCATAACTATATCATTACACCACTATACTGTATATGACTTAGACCCCATAACTATATCATTACATCACTATACTGTATATGACTTAGACCCCATAACTATATCATTACATCACTATACTGTATATGACTTAGACCCCATAACTATATCATTACACCACTATACTGTATATGACCCATAACTATATCATTACACCACTATACTGTATATGACTTAGACCCCATAACTATATCATTACACCACTATACTGTATATGACTTAGACCCCATAACTATATCATTACACCACTATACTGTATATGACCCATAACTATATCATTACACCACTATACTGTATATGACTTAGACCCCATAACTATATCATTACACCACTATACAGTATATGACTTAGACCCCATAACTATATCATTACACCACTATACTGTATATGACTTAGACCCCATAACTATATCATTACACCACTATACTGTATATGACCCATAACTATATCATTACACCACTATACTGTATATGACTTAGACCCCATAACTATATCATTACATCACTATACTGTATATGACCCATAACTATATCATTACACCACTATACTGTATATGACCCCATAACTATATCATTACACCACTATACTGTATATGACCCATAACTATATCATTACACCACTATACTGTATATGACCCCATAACTATATCATTACACCACTATACTGTATATGACCCATAACTATATCATTACATCACTATACTGTATATGACTTAAACCCCATAACTATATCATTACACCACTATACTGTATATGACCCATAACTATATCATTACATCACTATACTGTATATGACCCCATAACTATATCATTACACCACTATACTGTATATGACCCATAACTATATCATTACACCACTATACTGTATATGACCCATAACTATATCATTACACCACTATACTGTATATGACTTAGACCCCATAACTATATCATTACATCACTATACTGTATATGACTTAGACCCCATAACTATATCATTACACCACTATACTGTATATGACCCATAACTATATCATTACACCACTATACTGTATATGACCCATAACTATATCATTACATCACTATACTGTATATGACCCATAACTATATCATTACACCACTATACTGTATATGACTTAGACCCCATAACTATATCATTACACCACTATACTGTATATGACCCCATAACTATATCATTACACCACTATACTGTATATGACTTAGACCCCATAACTATATCATTACACCACTATACTGTATATGACCCATAACTATATCATTACACCACTATACTGTATATGACCCATAACTATATCATTACACCACTATACTGTATATGACCCATAACTATATCATTACACCACTATACTGTATATGACCCATAACTATATCATTACACCACTATACTGTATATGACCCATAACTATATCATTACACCACTATACTGTATATGACCCATAACTATATCATTACACCACTATACTGTATATGACCCATAACTATATCATTACACCACTATACTGTATATGACCCATAACTATATCATTACACCACTATACTGTATATGACCCATAACTATATCATTACACCACTATACTGTATATGACCCATAACTATATCATTACACCACTATACTGTATATGACCCATAACTATATCATTACACCACTATACTGTATATGACCCATAACTATATCATTACACCACTATACTGTATATGACCCATAACTATATCATTACACCACTATACTGTATATGACCCATAACTATATCATTACACCACTATACTGTATATGACCCATAACTATATCATTACACCACTATACTGTATATGACCCATAACTATATCATTACACCACTATACTGTATATGACCCATAACTATATCATTACACCACTATACTGTATATGACCCATAACTATATCATTACATCACTATACTGTATATGACTTAGACCCCATAACTATATCATTACACCACTATACTGTATATGACCCATAACTATATCATTACACCACTATACTGTATATGACCCATAACTATATCATTACACCACTATACTGTATATGACCCATAACTATATCATTACACCACTATACTGTATATGACTTAGACCCCATAACTATATCATTACACCACTATACTGTATATGACCCATAACTATATCATTACACCACTATACTGTATATGACTTAGACCCCATAACTATATCATTACACCACTATACTGTATATGACTTAGACCCCATAACTATATCATTACACCACTATACTGTATATGACCCCATAACTATATCATTACACCACTATACTGTATATGACTTAGACCCCATAACTATATCATTACACCACTATACTGTATATGACCCATAACTATATCATTACACCACTATACTGTATATGACCCATAACTATATCATTACACCACTATACTGTATATGACCCATAACTATATCATTACACCACTATACTGTATATGACCCCATAACTATATCATTACACCACTATACTGTATATGACCCATAACTATATCATTACACCACTATACTGTATATGACCCATAACTATATCATTACACCACTATACTGTATATGACCCATAACTATATCATTACACCACTATACTGTATATGACCCATAACTATATCATTACACCACTATACTGTATATGACCCATAACTATATCATTACAACACTATACTGTATATGACCCATAACTATATCATTACACCACTATACTGTATATGACCCATAACTATATCATTACACCACTATACTGTATATGACCCCATAACTATATCATTACACCACTATACTGTATATGACCCATAACTATATCATTACACCACTATACTGTATATGACCCATAACTATATCATTACACCACTATACTGTATATGACTTAGACCCCATAACTATATCATTACACCACTATACTGTATATGACTTAGACCCCATAACTATATCATTACACCACTATACTGTATATGACTTAGACCCCATAACTATATCATTACACCACTATACTGTATATGACCCATAACTATATCATTACATCACTATACTGTATATGACCCATAACTATATCATTACAACACTATACTGTATATGACTTAGACCCCATAACTATATCATTACACCACTATACTGTATATGACCCATAACTATATCATTACACCACTATACTGTATATGACTTAGACCCCATAACTATATCATTACACCACTATACTGTATATGACTTAGACCCCATAACTATATCATTACACCACTATACTGTATATGACCCATAACTATATCATTACACCACTATACTGTATATGACTTAGACCCCATAACTATATCATTACACCACTATACTGTATATGACTTAGACCCCATAACTATATCATTACACCACTATACTGTATATGACTTAGACCCCATAACTATATCATTACATCACTATACTGTATATGACCCATAACTATATCATTACAACACTATACTGTATATGACTTAGACCCCATAACTATATCATTACACCACTATACTGTATATGACCCATAACTATATCATTACACCACTATACTGTATATGACCCATAACTATATCATTACACCACTATACTGTATATGACCCATAACTATATCATTACACCACTATACTGTATATGACCCATAACTATATCATTACACCACTATACTGTATATGACTTAGACCCCATAACTATATCATTACACCACTATACTGTATATGACCCATAACTATATCATTACACCACTATACTGTATATGACCCCATAACTATATCATTACACCACTATACTGTATATGACTTAGACCCCATAACTATATCATTACACCACTATACTGTATATGACTTAGACCCCATAACTATATCATTACACCACTATACTGTATATGACCCATAACTATATCATTACATCACTATACTGTATATGACTTAGACCCCACAACTATATCATTACACCACTATACTGTATATGACCCCATAACTATATCATTACACCACTATACTGTATATGACCCATAACTATATCATTACACCACTATACTGTATATGACCCATAACTATATCATTACATCACTATACTGTATATGACTTAGACCCCATAACTATATCATTACACCACTATACTGTATATGACCCATAACTATATCATTACACCACTATACTGTATATGACCCATAACTATATCATTACACCACTATACTGTATATGACTTAGACCCCATAACTATATCATTACACCACTATACTGTATATGACCCATAACTATATCATTACATCACTATACTGTATATGACTTAGACCCCATAACTATATCATTACACCACTATACTGTATATGACTTAGACCCCATAACTATATCATTACACCACTATACTGTATATGACCCATAACTATATCATTACAACACTATACTGTATATGACCCATAACTATATCATTACAACACTATACTGTATATGACCCATAACTATATCATTACACCACTATACTGTATATGACTTAGACCCCATAACTATATCATTACACCACTATACTGTATATGACCCATAACTATATCATTACACCACTATACTGTATATGACTTAGACCCCATAACTATATCATTACACCACTATACTGTATATGACCCATAACTATATCATTACACCACTATACTGTATATGACCCATAACTATATCATTACACCACTATACTGTATATGACTTAGACCCCATAACTATATCATTACACCACTATACTGTATATGACCCCATAACTATATCATTACACCACTATACTGTATATGACTTAGACCCCATAACTATATCATTACACCACTATACTGTATATGACCCATAACTATATCATTACACCACTATACTGTATATGACCCATAACTATATCATTACACCACTATACTGTATATGACCCATAACTATATCATTACACCACTATACTGTATATGACCCATAACTATATCATTACACCACTATACTGTATATGACCCATAACTATATCATTACACCACTATACTGTATATGACCCATAACTATATCATTACACCACTATACTGTATATGACCCATAACTATATCATTACACCACTATACTGTATATGACTTAGACCCCATAACTATATCATTACACCACTATACTGTATATGACGACCCATAACTATATCATTACACCACTATACTGTATATGACTTAGACCCCATAACTATATCATTACACCACTATACTGTATATGACCCATAACTATATCATTACACCACTATACTGTATATGACCCATAACTATATCATTACACCACTATACTGTATATGACTTAGACCCCATAACTATATCATTACACCACTATACTGTATATGACTTAGACCCCATAACTATATCATTACACCACTATACTGTATATGACTTAGACCCCATAACTATATCATTACACCACTATACTGTATATGACCCATAACTATATCATTACACCACTATACTGTATATGACCCATAACTATATCATTACACCACTATACTGTATATGACCCATAACTATATCATTACATCACTATACTGTATATGACTTAGACCCCATAACTATATCATTACATCACTATACTGTATATGACCCCATAACTATATCATTACACCACTATACTGTATATGACCCATAACTATATCATTACACCACTATACTGTATATGACCCATAACTATATCATTACACCACTATACTGTATATGACTTAGACCCCATAACTATATCATTACACCACTATACTGTATATGACCCATAACTATATCATTACACCACTATACTGTATATGACTTAGACCCCATAACTATATCATTACACCACTATACTGTATATGACTTAGACCCCATAACTATATCATTACACCACTATACTGTATATGACCCATAACTATATCATTACACCACTATACTGTATATGACCCATAACTATATCATTACACCACTATACTGTATATGACCCATAACTATATCATTACACCACTATACTGTATATGACTTAGACCCCATAACTATATCATTACACCACTATACTGTATATGACCCATAACTATATCATTACACCACTATACTGTATATGACCCATAACTATATCATTACACCACTATACTGTATATGACTTAGACCCCATAACTATATCATTACACCACTATACTGTATATGACTTAGACCCCATAACTATATCATTACACCACTATACTGTATATGACCCATAACTATATCATTACACCACTATACTGTATATGACCCATAACTATATCATTACACCACTATACTGTATATGACCCATAACTATATCATTACACCACTATACTGTATATGACCCATAACTATATCATTACACCACTATACTGTATATGACCCATAACTATATCATTACACCACTATACTGTATATGACCCATAACTATATCATTACACCACTATACTGTATATGACCCATAACTATATCATTACACCACTATACTGTATATGACCCATAACTATATCATTACACCACTATACTGTATATGACCCATAACTATATCATTACTACACTATACTGTATATGACTTAGACCCCATAACTATATCATTACACCACTATACTGTATATGACTTAGACCCCATAACTATATCATTACACCACTATACTGTATATGACCCATAACTATATCATTACACCACTATACTGTATATGACCCATAACTATATCATTACACCACTATACTGTATATGACCCATAACTATATCATTACACCACTATACTGTATATGACCCATAACTATATCATTACACCACTATACTGTATATGACCCATAACTATATCATTACATCACTATACTGTATATGACTTAGACCCCATAACTATATCATTACACCACTATACTGTATATGACTTAGACCCCATAACTATATCATTACACCACTATACTGTATATGACCCATAACTATATCATTACACCACTATACTGTATATGACTTAGACCCCATAACTATATCATTACACCACTATACTGTATGACTTAGACCCCATAACTATATCATTACACCACTATACTGTATATGACTTAGACCCCATAACTATATCATTACACCACTATACTGTATATGACCCATAACTATATCATTACACCACTATACTGTATATGACTTAGACCCCATAACTATATCATTACACCACTATACTGTATATGACTTAGACCCCATAACTATATCATTACACCACTATACTGTATATGACCCATAACTATATCATTACACCACTATACTGTATATGACCCATAACTATATCATTACACCACTATACTGTATATGACCCATAACTATATCATTACACCACTATACTGTATATGACTTAGACCCCATAACTATATCATTACACCACTATACTGTATATGACCCCATAACTATATCATTACACCACTATACTGTATATGACCCATAACTATATCATTACACCACTATACTGTATATGACCCCATAACTATATCATTACACCACTATACTGTATATGACTTAGACCCCATAACTATATCATTACACCACTATACTGTATATGACCCATAACTATATCATTACACCACTATACTGTATATGACTTAGACCCCATAACTATATCATTACACCACTATACTGTATATGACCCATAACTATATCATTACACCACTATACTGTATATGACTTAGACCCCATAACTATATCATTACACCACTATACTGTATATGACCCATAACTATATCATTACACCACTATACTGTATATGACCCATAACTATATCATTACACCACTATACTGTATATGACCCATAACTATATCATTACACCACTATACTGTATATGACCCATAACTATATCATTACACCACTATACTGTATATGACCCATAACTATATCATTACACCACTATACTGTATATGACCCATAACTATATCATTACACCACTATACTGTATATGACCCATAACTATATCATTACACCACTATACTGTATATGACCCATAACTATATCATTACACCACTATACTGTATATGACCCCATAACTATATCATTACACCACTATACTGTATATGACCCATAACTATATCATTACACCACTATACTGTATATGACCCATAACTATATCATTACACCACTATACTGTATATGACCCATAACTATATCATTACACCACTATACTGTATATGACCCATAACTATATCATTACACCACTATACTGTATATGACCCATAACTATATCATTACACCACTATACTGTATATGACCCATAACTATATCATTACACCACTATACTGTATATGACCCCATAACTATATCATTACACCACTATACTGTATATGACCCATAACTATATCATTACACCACTATACTGTATATGACCCATAACTATATCATTACACCACTATACTGTATATGACCCATAACTATATCATTACATCACTATACTGTATATGACCCATAACTATATCATTACACCACTATACTGTATATGACTTAGACCCCATAACTATATCATTACACCACTATACTGTATATGACCCATAACTATATCATTACACCACTATACTGTATATGACTTAGACCCCATAACTATATCATTACACCACTATACTGTATATGACCCATAACTATATCATTACACCACTATACTGTATATGACTTAGACCCCATAACTATATCATTACACCACTATACTGTATATGACTTAGACCCCATAACTATATCATTACACCACTATACTGTATATGACCCATAACTATATCATTACACCACTATACTGTATATGACCCATAACTATATCATTACACCACTATACTGTATATGACTTAGACCCCATAACTATATCATTACACCACTATACTGTATATGACCCATAACTATATCATTACACCACTATACTGTATATGACCCATAACTATATCATTACACCACTATACTGTATATGACCCATAACTCTATCATTACAACACTATACTGTATATGACTTAGACCCCATAACTATATCATTACACCACTATACTGTATATGACCCATAACTATATCATTACACCACTATACTGTATATGACCCATAACTATATCATTACACCACTATACTGTATATGACCCATAACTATATCATTACACCACTATACTGTATATGACCCATAACTATATCATTACACCACTATACTGTATATGACCCCATAACTATATCATTACACCACTATACTGTATATGACTTAGACCCCATAACTATATCATTACACCACTATACTGTATATGACCCCATAACTATATCATTACACCACTATACTGTATATGACTTAGACCCCATAACTATATCATTACACCACTATACTGTATATGACCCATAACTATATCATTACACCACTATACTGTATATGACTTAGACCCCATAACTATATCATTACACCACTATACTGTATATGACCCATAACTATATCATTACACCACTATACTGTATATGACCCATAACTATATCATTACACCACTATACTGTATATGACTTAGACCCCATAACTATATCATTACACCACTATACTGTATATGACCCATAACTATATCATTACACCACTATACTGTATATGACCCCATAACTATATCATTACACCACTATACTGTATATGACTTAGACCCCATAACTATATCATTACACCACTATACTGTATATGACCCCATAACTATATCATTACACCACTATACTGTATATGACCCATAACTATATCATTACACCACTATACTGTATATGACCCCATAACTATATCATTACATCACTATACTGTATATGACCCCATAACTATATCATTACACCACTATACTGTATATGACCCATAACTATATCATTACACCACTATACTGTATATGACCCATAACTATATCATTACATCACTATACTGTATATGACCCCATAACTATATCATTACACCACTATACTGTATATGACCCATAACTATATCATTACACCACTATACTGTATATGACCCCATAACTATATCATTACACCACTATACTGTATATGACCCCATAACTATATCATTACACCACTATACTGTATATGACCCATAACTATATCATTACATCACTATACTGTATATGACCCATAACTATATCATTACACCACTATACTGTATATGACCCATAACTATATCATTACACCACTATACTGTATATGACCCATAACTATATCATTACACCACTATACTGTATATGACCCATAACTATATCATTACACCACTATACTGTATATGACTTAGACCCCATAACTATATCATTACACCACTATACTGTATATGACTTAGACCCCATAACTATATCATTACACCACTATACTGTATATGACTTAGACCCCATAACTATATCATTACACCACTATACTGTATATGACCCATAACTATATCATTACATCACTATACTGTATATGACCCCATAACTATATCATTACACCACTATACTGTATATGACTTAGACCCCATAACTATATCATTACACCACTATACTGTATATGACTTAGACCCCATAACTATATCATTACACCACTATACTGTATATGACCCATAACTATATCATTACACCACTATACTGTATATGACCCATAACTATATCATTACACCACTATACTGTATATGACCCATAACTATATCATTACACCACTATACTGTATATGACCCATAACTATATCATTACACCACTATACTGTATATGACCCCATAACTATATCATTACACCACTATACTGTATATGACCCCATAACTATATCATTACACCACTATACTGTATATGACCCATAACTATATCATTACATCACTATACTGTATATGACCCCATAACTATATCATTACACCACTATACTGTATATGACCCATAACTATATCATTACACCACTATACTGTATATGACCCATAACTATATCATTACACCACTATACTGTATATGACCCATAACTATATCATTACACCACTATACTGTATATGACTTAGACCCCATAACTATATCATTACACCACTATACTGTATATGACTTAGACCCCATAACTATATCATTACACCACTATACTGTATATGACTTAGACCCCATAACTATATCATTACACCACTATACTGTATATGACCCATAACTATATCATTACACCACTATACTGTATATGACCCATAACTATATCATTACACCACTATACTGTATATGACTTAGACCCCATAACTATATCATTACACCACTATACTGTATATGACTTAGACCCCATAACTATATCATTACACCACTATACTGTATATGACCCATAACTATATCATTACACCACTATACTGTATATGACCCATAACTATCATTACACACTATACTGTATGACTAGACCCCATAACTATATCATTACACCACTATACTGTATATGACCCATAACTATATCATTACACCACTATACTGTATATGACTTAGACCCCATAACTATATCATTACACCACTATACTGTATATGACTTAGACCCCATAACTATATCATTACACCACTATACTGTATATGACCCATAACTATATCATTACACCACTATACTGTATATGACCCATAACTATATCATTACACCACTATACTGTATATGACCCATAACTATATCATTACACCACTATACTGTATATGACCCATAACTATATCATTACACCACTATACTGTATATGACTTAGACCCCATAACTATATCATTACACCACTATACTGTATATGACCCATAACTATATCATTACACCACTATACTGTATATGACCCATAACTATATCATTACACCACTATACTGTATATGACCCATAACTATATCATTACACCACTATACTGTATATGACCCATAACTATATCATTACACCACTATACTGTATATGACTTAGACCCCATAACTATATCATTACACCACTATACTGTATATGACTTAGACCCCATAACTATATCATTACACCACTATACTGTATATGACCCATAACTATATCATTACACCACTATACTGTATATGACTTAGACCCCATAACTATATCATTACACCACTATACTGTATATGACCCATAACTATATCATTACACCACTATACTGTATATGACCCATAACTATATCATTACACCACTATACTGTATATGACCCATAACTATATCATTACACCACTATACTGTATATGACCCCATAACTATATCATTACACCACTATACTGTATATGACTTAGACCCCATAACTATATCATTACACCACTATACTGTATATGACCCATAACTATATCATTACACCACTATACTGTATATGACTTAGACCCCATAACTATATCATTACACCACTATACTGTATATGACCCATAACTATATCATTACACCACTATACTGTATATGACCCCATAACTATATCATTACACCACTATACTGTATATGACCCATAACTATATCATTACACCACTATACTGTATATGACCCATAACTATATCATTACACCACTATACTGTATATGACCCATAACTATATCATTACACCACTATACTGTATATGACCCCATAACTATATCATTACACCACTATACTGTATATGACCCATAACTATATCATTACACCACTATACTGTATATGACTTAGACCCCATAACTATATCATTACACCACTATACTGTATATGACCCATAACTATATCATTACACCACTATACTGTATATGACCCATAACTATATCATTACACCACTATACTGTATATGACCCATAACTATATCATTACACCACTATACTGTATATGACTTAGACCCCATAACTATATCATTACACCACTATACTGTATATGACCCATAACTATATCATTACACCACTATACTGTATATGACCCATAACTATATCATTACAACACTATACTGTATATGACTTAGACCCCATAACTATATCATTACACCACTATACTGTATATGACCCATAACTATATCATTACACCACTATACTGTATATGACTTAGACCCCATAACTATATCATTACACCACTATACTGTATATGACCCATAACTATATCATTACACCACTATACTGTATATGACCCATAACTATATCATTACACCACTATACTGTATATGACCCATAACTATATCATTACACCACTATACTGTATATGACCCATAACTATATCATTACACCACTATACTGTATATGACCCATAACTATATCATTACACCACTATACTGTATATGACCCCATAACTATATCATTACACCACTATACTGTATATGACCCATAACTATATCATTACACCACTATACTGTATATGACTTAGACCCCATAACTATATCATTACACCACTATACTGTATATGACCCATAACTATATCATTACACCACTATACTGTATATGACCCATAACTATATCATTACACCACTATACTGTATATGACCCATAACTATATCATTACACCACTATACTGTATATGACTTAGACCCCATAACTATATCATTACACCACTATACTGTATATGACCCATAACTATATCATTACACCACTATACTGTATATGACCCATAACTATATCATTACACCACTATACTGTATATGACTTAGACCCCATAACTATATCATTACACCACTATACTGTATATGACCCATAACTATATCATTACACCACTATACTGTATATGACCCATAACTATATCATTACACCACTATACTGTATATGACTTAGACCCCATAACTATATCATTACACCACTATACTGTATATGACCCATAACTATATCATTACACCACTATACTGTATATGACCCATAACTATATCATTACACCACTATACTGTATATGACCCATAACTATATCATTACACCACTATACTGTATATGACCCATAACTATATCATTACACCACTATACTGTATATGACCCATAACTATATCATTACACCACTATACTGTATATGACCCATAACTATATCATTACACCACTATACTGTATATGACCCCATAACTATATCATTACACCACTATACTGTATATGACTTAGACCCCATAACTATATCATTACACCACTATACTGTATATGACCCATAACTATATCATTACACCACTATACTGTATATGACTTAGACCCCATAACTATATCATTACACCACTATACTGTATATGACCCATAACTATATCATTACACCACTATACTGTATATGACCCATAACTATATCATTACACCACTATACTGTATATGACCCATAACTATATCATTACACCACTATACTGTATATGACCCATAACTATATCATTACACCACTATACTGTATATGACCCCATAACTATATCATTACACCACTATACTGTATATGACTTAGACCCCATAACTATATCATTACACCACTATACTGTATATGACTTAGACCCCATAACTATATCATTACACCACTATACTGTATATGACCCATAACTATATCATTACACCACTATACTGTATATGACTTAGACCCCATAACTATATCATTACACCACTATACTGTATATGACCCCATAACTATATCATTACATCACTATACTGTATATGACTTAGACCCCATAACTATATCATTACACCACTATACTGTATATGACCCATAACTATATCATTACACCACTATACTGTATATGACCCATAACTATATCATTACACCACTATACTGTATATGACCCATAACTATATCATTACACCACTATACTGTATATGACCCATAACTATATCATTACACCACTATACTGTATATGACTTAGACCCCATAACTATATCATTACACCACTATACTGTATATGACTTAGACCCCATAACTATATCATTACACCACTATACTGTATATGACCCATAACTATATCATTACACCACTATACTGTATATGACCCCATAACTATATCATTACACCACTATACTGTATATGACCCATAACTATATCATTACACCACTATACTGTATATGACCCATAACTATATCATTACACCACTATACTGTATATGACCCATAACTATATCATTACACCACTATACTGTATATGACCCATAACTATATCATTACATCACTATACTGTATATGACAGACCCATAACTATATCATTACACCACTATACTGTATATGACTTAGACCCCATAACTATATCATTACACCACTATACTGTATATGACCCATAACTATATCATTACACCACTATACTGTATATGACTTAGACCCCATAACTATATCATTACACCACTATACTGTATATGACTTAGACCCCATAACTATATCATTACACCACTATACTGTATATGACCCATAACTATATCATTACACCACTATACTGTATATGACCCATAACTATATCATTACACCACTATACTGTATATGACTTAGACCCCATAACTATATCATTACACCACTATACTGTATATGACTTAGACCCCATAACTATATCATTACACCACTATACTGTATATGACCCATAACTATATCATTACACCACTATACTGTATATGACCCATAACTATATCATTACACCACTATACTGTATATGACCCATAACTATATCATTACACCACTATACTGTATATGACCCATAACTATATCATTACACCACTATACTGTATATGACTTAGACCCCATAACTATATCATTACACCACTATACTGTATATGACCCATAACTATATCATTACACCACTATACTGTATATGACCCATAACTATATCATTACACCACTATACTGTATATGACCCATAACTATATCATTACACCACTATACTGTATATGACCCATAACTATATCATTACACCACTATACTGTATATGACCCATAACTATATCATTACACCACTATACTGTATATGACCCCATAACTATATCATTACACCACTATACTGTATATGACTTAGACCCCATAACTATATCATTACACCACTATACTGTATATGACCCATAACTATATCATTACACCACTATACTGTATATGACCCATAACTATATCATTACACCACTATACTGTATATGACCCATAACTATATCATTACACCACTATACTGTATATGACCCATAACTATATCATTACACCACTATACTGTATATGACTTAGACCCCATAACTATATCATTACACCACTATACTGTATATGACCCATAACTATATCATTACACCACTATACTGTATATGACCCATAACTATATCATTACACCACTATACTGTATATGACCCATAACTATATCATTACACCACTATACTGTATATGACTTAGACCCCATAACTATATCATTACACCACTATACTGTATATGACCCATAACTATATCATTACACCACTATACTGTATATGACCCATAACTATATCATTACACCACTATACTGTATATGACTTAGACCCCATAACTATATCATTACACCACTATACTGTATATGACCCATAACTATATCATTACACCACTATACTGTATATGACCCATAACTATATCATTACACCACTATACTGTATATGACCCATAACTATATCATTACACCACTATACTGTATATGACCCATAACTATATCATTACACCACTATACTGTATATGACCCCATAACTATATCATTACACCACTATACTGTATATGACTTAGACCCCATAACTATATCATTACACCACTATACTGTATATGACTTAGACCCCATAACTATATCATTACACCACTATACTGTATATGACCCATAACTATATCATTACACCACTATACTGTATATGACTTAGACCCCATAACTATATCATTACACCACTATACTGTATATGACTTAGACCCCATAACTATATCATTACACCACTATACTGTATATGACTTAGACCCCATAACTATATCATTACACCACTATACTGTATATGACCCATAACTATATCATTACACCACTATACTGTATATGACCCATAACTATATCATTACACCACTATACTGTATATGACCCATAACTATATCATTACACCACTATACTGTATATGACCCATAACTATATCATTACACACTATACTGTATATGACTTAGACCCCATAACTATATCATTACACCACTATACTGTATATGACTTAGACCCCATAACTATATCATTACACCACTATACTGTATATGACCCCATAACTATATCATTACACCACTATACTGTATATGACCCATAACTATATCATTACACCACTATACTGTATATGACCCATAACTATATCATTACACCACTATACTGTATATGACCCATAACTATATCATTACACCACTATACTGTATATGACCCATAACTATATCATTACATCACTATACTGTATATGACTTAGACCCCATAACTATATCATTACACCACTATACTGTAATGACTTAGACCCCATAACTATATCATTACACCACTATACTGTATATGACCCATAACTATATCATTACACCACTATACTGTATATGACTTAGACCCCATAACTATATCATTACACCACTATACTGTATATGACTTAGACCCCATAACTATATCATTACACCACTATACTGTATATGACCCATAACTATATCATTACACCACTATACTGTATATGACTTAGACCCCATAACTATATCATTACACCACTATACTGTATATGACTTAGACCCCATAACTATATCATTACACCACTATACTGTATATGACCCATAACTATATCATTACACCACTATACTGTATATGACCCATAACTATATCATTACACCACTATACTGTATATGACCCATAACTATATCATTACACCACTATACTGTATATGACCCATAACTATATCATTACACCACTATACTGTATATGACCCATAACTATATCATTACACCACTATACTGTATATGACCCATAACTATATCATTACACCACTATACTGTATATGACTTAGACCCCATAACTATATCATTACACCACTATACTGTATATGACCCATAACTATATCATTACACCACTATACTGTATATGACCCATAACTATATCATTACACCACTATACTGTATATGACCCATAACTATATCATTACACCACTATACTGTATATGACCCATAACTATATCATTACACCACTATACTGTATATGACCCATAACTATATCATTACACCACTATACTGTATATGACCCCATAACTATATCATTACATCACTATACTGTATATGACTTAAACCCCATAACTATATCATTACACCACTATACTGTATATGACCCATAACTATATCATTACACCACTATACTGTATATGACCCATAACTATATCATTACACCACTATACTGTATATGACCCATAACTATATCATTACACCACTATACTGTATATGACCCATAACTATATCATTACACCACTATACTGTATATGACTTAGACCCCATAACTATATCATTACACCACTATACTGTATATGACCCATAACTATATCATTACACCACTATACTGTATATGACCCATAACTATATCATTACACCACTATACTGTATATGACCCATAACTATATCATTACACCACTATACTGTATATGACTTAGACCCCATAACTATATCATTACACCACTATACTGTATATGACCCATAACTATATCATTACACCACTATACTGTATATGACTTAGACCCCATAACTATATCATTACACCACTATACTGTATATGACCCATAACTATATCATTACATCACTATACTGTATATGACCCCATAACTATATCATTACACCACTATACTGTATATGACCCATAACTATATCATTACATCACTATACTGTATATGACCCATAACTATATCATTACACCACTATACTGTATATGACCCATAACTATATCATTACACCACTATACTGTATATGACCCCATAACTATATCATTACACCACTATACTGTATATGACCCATAACTATATCATTACACCACTATACTGTATATGACTTAGACCCCATAACTATATCATTACACCACTATACTGTATATGACCCCATAACTATATCATTACACCACTATACTGTATATGACCCATAACTATATCATTACACCACTATACTGTATATGACCCATAACTATATCATTACACCACTATACTGTATATGACTTAGACCCCATAACTATATCATTACACCACTATACTGTATATGACCCATAACTATATCATTACACCACTATACTGTATATGACCCATAACTATATCATTACACCACTATACTGTATATGACTTAGACCCCATAACTATATCATTACACCACTATACTGTATATGACCCATAACTATATCATTACACCACTATACTGTATATGACCCATAACTATATCATTACACCACTATACTGTATATGACTTAGACCCCATAACTATATCATTACACCACTATACTGTATATGACCCATAACTATATCATTACATCACTATACTGTATATGACCCATAACTATATCATTACACCACTATACTGTATATGACCCATAACTATATCATTACACCACTATACTGTATATGACCCATAACTATATCATTACACCACTATACTGTATATGACCCATAACTATATCATTACACCACTATACTGTATATGACCCATAACTATATCATTACACCACTATACTGTATATGACCCATAACTATATCATTACACCACTATACTGTATATGACCCATAACTATATCATTACACCACTATACTGTATATGACCCATAACTATATCATTACACCACTATACTGTATATGACTTAGACCCCATAACTATATCATTACACCACTATACTGTATATGACTTAGACCCCATAACTATATCATTACACCACTATACTGTATATGACCCATAACTATATCATTACACCACTATACTGTATATGACCCATAACTATATCATTACACCACTATACTGTATATGACCCATAACTATATCATTACACCACTATACTGTATATGACCCCATAACTATATCATTACACCACTATACTGTATATGACTTAGACCCCATAACTATATCATTACACCACTATACTGTATATGACCCATAACTATATCATTACACCACTATACTGTATATGACTTAGACCCCATAACTATATCATTACACCACTATACTGTATATGACCCATAACTATATCATTACACCACTATACTGTATATGACCCATAACTATATCATTACACCACTATACTGTATATGACCCATAACTATATCATTACACCACTATACTGTATATGACCCATAACTATATCATTACACCACTATACTGTATATGACCCATAACTATATCATTACACCACTATACTGTATATGACCCCATAACTATATCATTACACCACTATACTGTATATGACCCATAACTATATCATTACACCACTATACTGTATATGACTTAGACCCCATAACTATATCATTACACCACTATACTGTATATGACCCCATAACTATATCATTACACCACTATACTGTATATGACCCATAACTATATCATTACACCACTATACTGTATATGACCCATAACTATATCATTACACCACTATACTGTTATGACTTAGACCCCATAACTATATCATTACACCACTATACTGTATATGACCCATAACTATATCATTACACCACTATACTGTATATGACCCATAACTATATCATTACACCACTATACTGTATATGACTTAGACCCCATAACTATATCATTACACCACTATACTGTATATGACCCATAACTATATCATTACACCACTATACTGTATATGACCCATAACTATATCATTACACCACTATACTGTATATGACTTAGACCCCATAACTATATCATTACACCACTATACTGTATATGACCCATAACTATATCATTACATCACTATACTGTATATGACCCATAACTATATCATTACACCACTATACTGTATATGACTTAGACCCCATAACTATATCATTACACCACTATACTGTATATGACCCATAACTATATCATTACACCACTATACTGTATATGACCCATAACTATATCATTACACCACTATACTGTATATGACCCATAACTATATCATTACACCACTATACTGTATATGACCCATAACTATATCATTACACCACTATACTGTATATGACCCATAACTATATCATTACACCACTATACTGTATATGACCCATAACTATATCATTACACCACTATACTGTATATGACCCATAACTATATCATTACACCACTATACTGTATATGACCCATAACTATATCATTACACCACTATACTGTATATGACCCCATAACTATATCATTACACCACTATACTGTATATGACTTAGACCCCATAACTATATCATTACACCACTATACTGTATATGACCCATAACTATATCATTACACCACTATACTGTATATGACTTAGACCCCATAACTATATCATTACACCACTATACTGTATATGACCCATAACTATATCATTACACCACTATACTGTATATGACCCATAACTATATCATTACACCACTATACTGTATATGACCCATAACTATATCATTACACCACTATACTGTATATGACCCCATAACTATATCATTACACCACTATACTGTATATGACTTAGACCCCATAACTATATCATTACACCACTATACTGTATATGACTTAGACCCCATAACTATATCATTACATCACTATACTGTATATGACCCATAACTATATCATTACACCACTATACTGTATATGACTTAGACCCCATAACTATATCATTACACCACTATACTGTATATGACTTAGACCCCATAACTATATCATTACATCACTATACTGTATATGACTTAGACCCCATAACTATATCATTACATCGCTATACTGTATATGACCCATAACTATATCATTACACCACTATACTGTATATGACCCATAACTATATCATTACTACACTATACTGTATATGATCCATAACTATATCATTACACCACTATACTGTATATGACCCATAACTATATCATTACTACACTATACTGTATATGACTTAGACCCCATAACTATATCATTACACCACTATACTGTATATGACTTAGACCCCATAACTATATCATTACACCACTATACTGTATATGACCCATAACTATATCATTACACCACTATACTGTATATGACCCCATAACTATATCATTACACCACTATACTGTATATGACCCATAACTATATCATTACACCACTATACTGTATATGACCCATAACTATATCATTACACCACTATACTGTATATGACCCATAACTATATCATTACACCACTATACTGTATATGACCCATAACTATATCATTACACCACTATACTGTATATGACTTAGACCCCATAACTATATCATTACACCACTATACTGTATATGACCCATAACTATATCATTACACCACTATACTGTATATGACTTAGACCCCATAACTATATCATTACATCACTATACTGTATATGACTTAGACCCCATAACTATATCATTACACCACTATACTGTATGACCCATAACTATATCATTACACCACTATACTGTATATGACTTAGACCCCATAACTATATCATTACACCACTATACTGTATATGACTTAGACCCCATAACTATATCATTACACCACTATACTGTATATGACCCATAACTATATCATTACACCACTATACTGTATATGACCCATAACTATATCATTACACCACTATACTGTATATGACCCATAACTATATCATTACACCACTATACTGTATATGACCCATAACTATATCATTACACCACTATACTGTATATGACCCATAACTATATCATTACATCACTATACTGTATATGACTTAGACCCCATAACTATATCATTACACCACTATACTGTATATGACTTAGACCCCATAACTATATCATTACACCACTATACTGTATATGACTTAGACCCCATAACTATATCATTACACCACTATACTGTATATGACCCATAACTATATCATTACACCACTATACTGTATATGACTTAGACCCCATAACTATATCATTACATCACTATACTGTATATGACTTAGACCCCATAACTATATCATTACACCACTATACTGTATATGACTTAGACCCCATAACTATATCATTACATCACTATACTGTATATGACCCATAACTATATCATTACACCACTATACTGTATATGACCCATAACTATATCATTACACCACTATACTGTATATGACCCATAACTATATCATTACACCACTATACTGTATATGACTTAGACCCCATAACTATATCATTACACCACTATACTGTATATGACCCATAACTATATCATTACACCACTATACTGTATATGACTTAGACCCCATAACTATATCATTACACCACTATACTGTATATGACTTAGACCCCATAACTATATCATTACACCACTATACTGTATATGACTTAGACCCCATAACTATATCATTACACCACTATACTGTATATGACCCCATAACTATATCATTACACCACTATACTGTATATGACCCATAACTATATCATTACATCACTATACTGTATATGACCCATAACTATATCATTACACCACTATACTGTATATGACCCATAACTATATCATTACACCACTATACTGTATATGACCCATAACTATATCATTACATCACTATACTGTATATGACTTAGACCCCATAACTATATCATTACACCACTATACTGTATATGACCCATAACTATATCATTACACCACTATACTGTATATGACCCATAACTATATCATTACACCACTATACTGTATATGACCCATAACTATATCATTACACCACTATACTGTATATGACCCATAACTATATCATTACACCACTATACTGTATATGACCCATAACTATATCATTACATCACTATACTGTATATGACTTAGACCCCATAACTATATCATTACATCAGTATACTGTATATGACCCATAACTATATCATTACACCACTATACTGTATATGACTTAGACCCCATAACTATATCATTACATCACTATACTGTATATGACTTAGACCCCATAACTATATCATTACACCACTATACTGTATGACCCATAACTATATCATTACACCACTATACTGTATATGACTTAGACCCCATAACTATATCATTACACCACTATACTGTATATGACTTAGACCCCATAACTATATCATTACACCACTATACTGTATATGACCCATAACTATATCATTACACCACTATACTGTATATGACCCATAACTATATCATTACACCACTATACTGTATATGACCCATAACTATATCATTACACCACTATACTGTATATGACCCATAACTATATCATTACACCACTATACTGTATATGACCCATAACTATATCATTACATCACTATACTGTATATGACTTAGACCCCATAACTATATCATTACACCACTATACTGTATATGACTTAGACCCCATAACTATATCATTACACCACTATACTGTATATGACTTAGACCCCATAACTATATCATTACACCACTATACTGTATATGACCCATAACTATATCATTACACCACTATACTGTATATGACTTAGACCCCATAACTATATCATTACATCACTATACTGTATATGACTTAGACCCCATAACTATATCATTACACCACTATACTGTATATGACTTAGACCCCATAACTATATCATTACATCACTATACTGTATATGACCCATAACTATATCATTACACCACTATACTGTATATGACCCATAACTATATCATTACACCACTATACTGTATATGACCCATAACTATATCATTACACCACTATACTGTATATGACTTAGACCCCATAACTATATCATTACACCACTATACTGTATATGACCCATAACTATATCATTACACCACTATACTGTATATGACTTATACCCCATAACTATATCATTACACCACTATACTGTATATGACTTAGACCCCATAACTATATCATTACACCACTATACTGTATATGACTTAGACCCCATAACTATATCATTACACCACTATACTGTATATGACCCCATAACTATATCATTACACCACTATACTGTATATGACCCATAACTATATCATTACATCACTATACTGTATATGACCCATAACTATATCATTACACCACTATACTGTATATGACCCATAACTATATCATTACACCACTATACTGTATATGACCCATAACTATATCATTACATCACTATACTGTATATGACTTAGACCCCATAACTATATCATTACACCACTATACTGTATATGACCCATAACTATATCATTACACCACTATACTGTATATGACCCATAACTATATCATTACACCACTATACTGTATATGACCCATAACTATATCATTACACCACTATACTGTATATGACCCATAACTATATCATTACACCACTATACTGTATATGACCCATAACTATATCATTACACCACTATACTGTATATGACCCATAACTATATCATTACACCACTATACTGTATATGACCCATAACTATATCATTACACCACTATACTGTATATGACCCATAACTATATCATTACATCACTATACTGTATATGACCCATAACTATATCATTACAACACTATACTGTATATGACCCATAACTATATCATTACACCACTATACTATAAATGACTTAGACCCCATAACTATATCATTACACCACTATACTGTATATGACTTAGACCCCATAACTATATCATTACACCACTATACTGTATATGACTTAGACCCCATAACTATATCATTACATCACTATACTGTATATGACCCATAACTATATCATTACACCACTATACTGTATATGACTTAGACCCCATAACTATATCATTACACCACTATACTGTATATTACCCCATAACTATATCATTATACCACTATACTGTATATGACCCATAACTATATCATTACATCACTATACTGTATATGACCCCATAACTATATCATTACACCACTATACTGTATATGACTTAGACCCCATAACTATATCATTACACCACTATACTGTATATGACTTAGACCCCATAGAGATAGGGTAGAGTTGAGATACACAACAAGGTCAAGAGTATGTGGACATCCCTTCAAGTTAGTGGTTTTCGGCTACTATTTACACCTCACCCCCTACTGACCAGAAGCAGTCTGTAGACCTGACTGTCAGACCCCCTACTGACCAGAAGCAGTCTGTAGACCTGACTGTCAGACCCCCTACTGACCAGTAGCAGTCTGTAGACCTGACTGTCAGACCCCCTACTGACCAGTAGCAGTCTGTAGACCTGACTGTCAGACCCCCTACTGACCAGTAGCAGTCTGTAGACCTGACTGTCAGACCCCCTACTGACCAGTAGCAGTCTGTAGACCTGACTGTAAGACCCCCTACTGACCAGTAGCAGTCTGTACTGTAGACCTGACTGTCAGACCCCCTACTGACCAGTAGCAGTCTGTACTGTAGACCTGACTGTCAGACGCCCTACTGACCAGTAGCAGTCTGTACTGTAGACCTGACTGTCAGACCCCCTACTGACCAGTAGCAGTCTGTACTGTAGACCTGACTGTCAGACCCCCTACTGACCAGTAGCAGTCTGTACTGTAGACCTGACTGTCAGACCCCCTACTGACCAGTAGCAGTCTGTAGACCTGACTGTCAGACCCCCTACTGACCAGTAGCAGTCTGTACTGTAGACCTGACTGTCAGACCCCCTACTGACCAGTAGCAGTCTGTAGACCTGACTGTAAGACCCCCTACTGACCAGTAGCAGTCTGTAGACCTGACTATCAGACCCCCTACTGACCAGTAGCAGTCTGTAGACCTGACTGTCAGACCCCCTACTGACCAGTAGCAGTCTGTAGACATGACTGTCAGACCCCCTACTGACCAGTAGCAGTCTGTACTGTAGACCTGACTGTCAGACCCCCTACTGACCAGTAGCAGTCTGTACTGTAGACCTGACCCCCTACTGACCAGTAGCAGTCTGTAGACCTGACTGTAAGACCCCCTACTGACCAGTAGCAGTCTGTACTGTAGACCTGCCTGTAAGACCCCCTACTGACCAGTAGCAGTCTGTACTGTAGACCTGACTGTCAGACCCCCTACTGACCAGTAGCAGTCTGTACTGTAGACCTGACTGTAAGACCCCCTACTGACCAGTAGCAGTCTGTACTGTAGACCTGACTGTAAGACCCCCTACTGACCAGTAGCAGTCTGTACTGTAGACCTGACTAAGACCCCCTACTGACCATTAGCAGTCTGTACTGTAGACCTGACTGTCAGACCCCCTACTGACCAGTAGCAGTCTGTAGACCTGACTGTCAGACCCCCTACTGACCAGTAGCAGTCTGTACTGTAGACCTGACTGTCAGACCCCCTACTGACCAGTAGCAGTCTGTAGAACTGACTGTCAGACCCCCTACTGACCAGTAGCAGTCTGTAGACCTGACTGTCAGACCCCCTACTGACCAGTAGCAGTCTGTAGACCTGACTGTCAGACCCCCTACTGACCAGTAGCAGTCTGTAGACCTGACTGTCAGACCCCCTACTGACCAGTAGCAGTCTGTAGAACTGACTGTCAGACCCCCTACTGACCAGTAGCAGTCTGTAGACCTGACTGTCAGACCCCCTACTGACCAGTAGCAGTCTGTAGACCTGACTGTCAGACCCCCTACTGACCAGTAGCACTCTGTAGACCTGACTGTCAGACCCCCTACTGACCAGTAGCAGTCTGTACTGTAGACCTGACTGTCAGACCCCCTACTGACCAGTAGCAGTCTGTACTGTAGACCTGACTGTCAGACCCCCTACTGACCAGTAGTAGACTGTAGACCTGCTTGTAAGACCCCCTACTGACCAGTAGCAGTCTGTAGACCTGACTGTAAGACCCCCTACTGACCAGTAGCAGACTGTAGACCTGACTGTAAGACCCCCTACTGACCAGTAGCAGACTGTAGACCTGACTGTAAGACCCCTACTGACCAGTAGCAGACTGTAGACCTGACTGTAAGACCCCCTACTGACCAGTAGCAGTCTGTAGACCTGACTGTAAGACCCCCTACTGACCAGTAGCAGTCTGTAGACCTGACTGTAAGACCCCCTACTGACCAGTAGGAGTCTGTACTGTAGACCTGCCTGTAAGACCCCCTACTGACCATTAGCAGTCTGTACTGTAGACCTGACTGTCAGACCCCCTACTGACCAGTAGCAGTCTGTACTGTAGACCTGACTGTCAGACCCCCTACTGACCAGTAGCAGTCTGTAGACCTGACTGTCAGACCCCCTACTGACCAGTAGCAGTCTAGACCTGACTGTAAGACCCCCTACTGACCAGTAGCAGTCTGTACTGTAGACCTGACTGTCAGACCCCCTACTGACCAGTAGCAGTCTGTACTGTAGACCTGACTGTCAGACCCCCTACTGACCAGTAGCAGTCTGTACTGTAGACCTGACTGTCAGACCCCCTACTGACCAGTAGCAGTCTGTAGACCTGACTGTCAGACCCCCTACTGACCAGTAGCAGTCTGTACTGTAGACCTGACTGTCAGACCCCCTACTGACCAGTAGCAGTCTGTAGACCTGACTGTAAGACCCCCTACTGACCAGTAGCAGTCTGTAGACCTGACTATCAGACCCCCTACTGACCAGTAGCAGTCTGTAGACCTGACTGTCAGACCCCCTACTGACCAGTAGCAGTCTGTAGACATGACTGTCAGACCCCCTACTGACCAGTAGCAGTCTGTACTGTAGACCTGACTGTCAGACCCCCTACTGACCAGTAGCAGTCTGTAGACCTGACTGTAAGACCCCCTACTGACCAGTAGCAGTCTGTACTGTAGACCTGCCTGTAAGACCCCCTACTGACCAGTAGCAGTCTGTACTGTAGACCTGACTGTCAGACCCCCTACTGACCAGTAGCAGTCTGTACTGTAGACCTGACTGTAAGACCCCCTACTGACCAGTAGCAGTCTGTACTGTAGACCTGACTGTAAGACCCCCTACTGACCAGTAGCAGTCTGTACTGTAGACCTGACTAAGACCCCCTACTGACCATTAGCAGTCTGTACTGTAGACCTGACTGTCAGACCCCCTACTGACCAGTAGCAGTCTGTAGACCTGACTGTCAGACCCCCTACTGACCAGTAGCAGTCTGTACTGTAGACCTGACTGTCAGACCCCCTACTGACCAGTAGCAGTCTGTACTGTAGACCTGACTGTCAGACCCCCTACTGACCAGTAGCAGTCTGTAGAACTGACTGTCAGACCCCCTACTGACCAGTAGCAGTCTGTAGACCTGACTGTCAGACCCCCTACTGACCAGTAGCAGTCTGTAGACCTGACTGTCAGACCCCCTACTGACCAGTAGCAGTCTGTAGACCTGACTGTCAGACCCCCTACTGACCAGTAGCAGTCTGTAGACCTGACTGTCAGACCCCCTACTGACCAGTAGCAGTCTGTAGACCTGACTGTCAGACCCCCTACTGACCAGTAGCACTCTGTAGACCTGACTGTCAGACCCCCTACTGACCAGTAGCAGTCTGTACTGTAGACCTGACTGTCAGACCCCCTACTGACCAGTAGCAGTCTGTACTGTAGACCTGACTGTCAGACCCCCTACTGACCAGTAGTAGACTGTAGACCTGCTTGTAAGACCCCCTACTGACCAGTAGCAGTCTGTAGACCTGACTGTAAGACCCCCTACTGACCAGTAGCAGACTGTAGACCTGACTGTAAGACCCCCTACTGACCAGTAGCAGACTGTAGACCTGACTGTAAGACCCCTACTGACCAGTAGCAGACTGTAGACCTGACTGTAAGACCCCCTACTGACCAGTAGCAGTCTGTAGACCTGACTGTAAGACCCCCTACTGACCAGTAGCAGTCTGTAGACCTGACTGTAAGACCCCCTACTGACCAGTAGGAGTCTGTACTGTAGACCTGCCTGTAAGACCCCCTACTGACCATTAGCAGTCTGTACTGTAGACCTGACTGTCAGACCCCCTACTGACCAGTAGCAGTCTGTACTGTAGACCTGACTGTCAGACCCCCTACTGACCAGTAGCAGTCTGTAGACCTGACTGTCAGACCCCCTACTGACCAGTAGCAGTCTGTAGACCTGACTGTCAGACCCCCTACTGACCAGTAGCAGTCTGTAGACCTGACTGTCAGACCCCCTACTGACCAGTAGCAGTCTGTAGACCTGACTGTCAGACCCCCTACTGACCAGTAGCAGTCTGTACTGTAGACCTGACTGTCAGACCCCCTACTGACCAGTAGCAGTCTGTACTGTAGACCTGACTGTCAGACCCCCTACTGACCAGTAGTAGACTGTAGACCTGCTTGTAAGACCCCCTACTGACCAGTAGCAGTCTGTAGACCTGACTGTAAGACCCCCTACTGACCAGTAGCAGACTGTAGACCTGACTGTAAGACCCCCTACTGACCAGTAGCAGACTGTAGACCTGACTGTAAGACCCCTACTGACCAGTAGCAGACTGTAGACCTGACTGTAAGACCCCCTACTGACCAGTAGCAGTCTGTAGACCTGACTGTAAGACCCCCTACTGACCAGTAGCAGTCTGTAGACCTGACTCTAAGACCCCCTACTGACCAGTAGGAGTCTGTACTGTAGACCTGCCTGTAAGACCCCCTACTGACCATTAGCAGTCTGTACTGTAGACCTGACTGTAAGACCCCCTACTGACCAGTAGCAGTCTGTACTGTAGACCTGACTGTAAGACCCCCTACTGACCAGTAGCAGTCTGTACTGTATACCTGACTGTAAGACCCCCTACTGACCAGTAGCAGTCTGTACTGTAGACCTGACTGTAAGACCCCCTACTGACCAGTAGCAGTCTGTACTGTAGACCTGACTGTCAGACCCCCTACTGACCATTAGCAGTCTGTACTGTAGACCTGACTGTCAGACCCCCTACTGACCAGTAGCAGTCTGTACTGTAGACCTGACTGTCAGACCCCCTACTGACCAGTAGCAGTCTGTACTGTAGACCTGACTGTCAGACCCCCTACTGACCAGTAGCAGTCTGTACTGTAGACCTGACTGTCAGACCCCCTACTGACCAGTAGCAGTCTGTACTGTAGACCTGACTGTAAGACCCCCTACTGACCAGTAGCAGTCTGTACTGTAGACCTGACTGTAAGACCCCCTACTGACCAGTAGCAGTCTGTACTGTAGACCTGACTGTAAGACCCTCTACTGACCAGTAGCAGTCTGTACTGTAGACCTGACTGTCAGACCCCCTACTGACCAGTAGCAGTCTGTACTCTAGACCTGACTGTAAGACCCCCTACTGACCAGTAGCAGTCTGTACTGTAGACCTGACTGTAAGACCCCCTACTGACCAGTAGCAGTCTGTACTGTAGACCTGACTGTAAGACCCCCTACTGACCAGTAGCAGTCTGTAGACCTGACTGTAAGACCCCCTACTGACCAGTAGCAGTCTGTACTGTATACCTGACTGTCAGACCCCCTACTGACCAGTAGCAGTCTGTACTGTAGACCTGACTGTAAGACCCCCTACTGACCAGTAGCAGTCTGTAGACCTGACTGTAAGACCCCCTACTGACCAGTAGCAGTCTGTAGACCTGACTGTAAGACCCCCTACTGACCAGTAGCAGTCTGTACTGTAGACCTGACTGTAAGACCCCCTACTGACCAGTAGCAGTCTGTACTGTAGACCTGACTGTAAGACCCCCTACTGACCAGTAGCAGTCTGTACTGTAGACCTGACTGTAAGACCCCCTACTGACCAGTAGCAGTCTGTACTGTAGACCTGACTGTAAGACCCCCTACTGACCAGTAGCAGTCTGTACTGTAGACCTGACTGTCAGACCCCCTACTGACCAGTAGCAGTCTGTAGACCTGACTGTAAGACCCCCTACTGACCAGTAGCAGTCTGTACTGTAGACCTGACTATCAGACCCCCTACTGACCAGTAGCAGTCTGTAGACCTGACTGTAAGACCCCCTACTGACCAGTAGCAGTCTGTAGACCTGACTGTCAGACCCCCTACTGACCAGTAGCAGTCTGTAGACATGACTGTCAGACCCCCTACTGACCAGTAGCAGTCTGTACTGTAGACCTGACTGTCAGACCCCCTACTGACCAGTAGCAGTCTGTAGACCTGACTGTAAGACCCCCTACTGACCAGTAGCAGTCTGTACTGTAGACCTGCCTGTAAGACCCCCTACTGACCAGTAGCAGTCTGTACTGTAGACCTGACTGTCAGACCCCCTACTGACCAGTAGCAGTCTGTACTGTAGACCTGACTGTAAGACCCCCTACTGACCAGTAGCAGTCTGTACTGTAGACCTGACTGTAAGACCCCCTACTGACCAGTAGCAGTCTGTACTGTAGACCTGACTAAGACCCCCTACTGACCATTAGCAGTCTGTACTGTAGACCTGACTGTCAGACCCCCTACTGACCAGTAGCAGTCTGTAGACCTGACTGTCAGACCCCCTACTGACCAGTAGCAGTCTGTACTGTAGACCTGACTGTCAGACCCCCTACTGACCAGTAGCAGTCTGTACTGTAGACCTGACTGTCAGACCCCCTACTGACCAGTAGCAGTCTGTAGAACTGACTGTCAGACCCCCTACTGACCAGTAGCAGTCTGTAGACCTGACTGTCAGACCCCCTACTGACCAGTAGCAGTCTGTAGACCTGACTGTCAGACCCCCTACTGACCAGTAGCAGTCTGTAGACCTGACTGTCAGACCCCCTACTGACCAGTAGCAGTCTGTAGAACTGACTGTCAGACCCCCTACTGACCAGTAGCAGTCTGTAGACCTGACTGTCAGACCCCCTACTGACCAGTAGCACTCTGTAGACCTGACTGTCAGACCCCCTACTGACCAGTAGCAGTCTGTACTGTAGACCTGACTGTCAGACCCCCTACTGACCAGTAGCAGTCTGTACTGTAGACCTGACTGTCAGACCCCCTACTGACCAGTAGTAGACTGTAGACCTGCTTGTAAGACCCCCTACTGACCAGTAGCAGTCTGTAGACCTGACTGTAAGACCCCCTACTGACCAGTAGCAGACTGTAGACCTGACTGTAAGACCCCCTACTGACCAGTAGCAGACTGTAGACCTGACTGTAAGACCCCTACTGACCAGTAGCAGACTGTAGACCTGACTGTAAGACCCCCTACTGACCAGTAGCAGTCTGTAGACCTGACTGTAAGACCCCCTACTGACCAGTAGCAGTCTGTAGACCTGACTGTAAGACCCCCTACTGACCAGTAGGAGTCTGTACTGTAGACCTGCCTGTAAGACCCCCTACTGACCATTAGCAGTCTGTACTGTAGACCTGACTGTCAGACCCCCTACTGACCAGTAGCAGTCTGTACTGTAGACCTGACTGTCAGACCCCCTACTGACCAGTAGCAGTCTGTAGACCTGACTGTCAGACCCCCTACTGACCAGTAGCAGTCTGTAGACCTGACTGTCAGACCCCCTACTGACCAGTAGCAGTCTGTAGACCTGACTGTCAGACCCCCTACTGACCAGTAGCAGTCTGTAGACCTGACTGTCAGACCCCCTACTGACCAGTAGCAGTCTGTACTGTAGACCTGACTGTCAGACCCCCTACTGACCAGTAGCAGTCTGTACTGTAGACCTGACTGTCAGACCCCCTACTGACCAGTAGTAGACTGTAGACCTGCTTGTAAGACCCCCTACTGACCAGTAGCAGTCTGTAGACCTGACTGTAAGACCCCCTACTGACCAGTAGCAGACTGTAGACCTGACTGTAAGACCCCCTACTGACCAGTAGCAGACTGTAGACCTGACTGTAAGACCCCTACTGACCAGTAGCAGACTGTAGACCTGACTGTAAGACCCCCTACTGACCAGTAGCAGTCTGTAGACCTGACTGTAAGACCCCCTACTGACCAGTAGCAGTCTGTAGACCTGACTCTAAGACCCCCTACTGACCAGTAGGAGTCTGTACTGTAGACCTGCCTGTAAGACCCCCTACTGACCATTAGCAGTCTGTACTGTAGACCTGACTGTAAGACCCCCTACTGACCAGTAGCAGTCTGTACTCTAGACCTGACTGTAAGACCCCCTACTGACCAGTAGCAGTCTGTACTGTATACCTGACTGTAAGACCCCCTACTGACCAGTAGCAGTCTGTACTGTAGACCTGACTGTAAGACCCCCTACTGACCAGTAGCAGTCTGTACTGTAGACCTGACTGTCAGACCCCCTACTGACCATTAGCAGTCTGTACTGTAGACCTGACTGTCAGACCCCCTACTGACCAGTAGCAGTCTGTACTGTAGACCTGACTGTCAGACCCCCTACTGACCAGTAGCAGTCTGTACTGTAGACCTGACTGTCAGACCCCCTACTGACCAGTAGCAGTCTGTACTGTAGACCTGACTGTCAGACCCCCTACTGACCAGTAGCAGTCTGTACTGTAGACCTGACTGTAAGACCCCCTACTGACCAGTAGCAGTCTGTACTGTAGACCTGACTGTAAGACCCCCTACTGACCAGTAGCAGTCTGTACTGTAGACCTGACTGTAAGACCCTCTACTGACCAGTAGCAGTCTGTACTGTAGACCTGACTGTCAGACCCCCTACTGACCAGTAGCAATCTGTACTCTAGACCTGACTGTAAGACCCCCTACTGACCAGTAGCAGTCTGTACTGTAGACCTGACTGTAAGACCCCCTACTGACCAGTAGCAGTCTGTACTGTAGACCTGACTGTAAGACCCCCTACTGACCAGTAGCAGTCTGTAGACCTGACTGTAAGACCCCCTACTGACCAGTAGCAGTCTGTACTGTATACCTGACTGTCAGACCCCCTACTGACCAGTAGCAGTCTGTACTGTAGACCTGACTGTAAGACCCCCTACTGACCAGTAGCAGTCTGTAGACCTGACTGTAAGACCCCCTACTGACCAGTAGCAGTCTGTAGACCTGACTGTAAGACCCCCTACTGACCAGTAGCAGTCTGTACTGTAGACCTGACTGTAAGACCCCCTACTGACCAGTAGCAGTCTGTACTGTAGACCTGACTGTAAGACCCCCTACTGACCAGTAGCAGTCTGTACTGTAGACCTGACTGTAAGACCCCCTACTGACCAGTAGCAGTCTGTACTGTAGACCTGACTGTAAGACCCCCTACTGACCAGTAGCAGTCTGTACTGTAGACCTGACTGTCAGACCCCCTACTGACCAGTAGCAGTCTGTAGACCTGACTGTAAGACCCCCTACTGACCAGTAGCAGTCTGTACTGTAGACCTGACTATCAGACCCCCTACTGACCAGTAGCAGTCTGTAGACCTGACTGTAAGACCCCCTACTGACCAGTAGCAGTCTGTAGACCTGACTGTCAGACCCCCTACTGACCAGTAGCAGTCTGTACTGTAGACCTGACTGTCAGACCCCCTACTGACCAGTAGCAGTCTGTACTGTAGACCTGACTGTCAGACCCCCTACTGACCAGTAGCAGTCTGTACTGTAGACCTGACTGTCAGACCCCCTACTGACCAGTAGCAGTCTGTACTGTAGACCTGACTGTCAGACCCCCTACTGACCAGTAGCAGTCTGTACTGTAGACCTGACTGTCAGACCCCCTACTGACCAGTAGCAGTCTGTACTGTAGACCTGACTGTCAGACCCCCTACTGACCAGTAGCAGTCTGTAGACCTGACTGTCAGACCCCCTACTGACCAGTAGCAGTCTGTAGACCTGACTGTCAGACCCCCTACTGACCAGTAGCAGTCTGTAGAACTGACTGTCAGACCCCCTACTGACCAGTAGCAGTCTGTAGACCTGACTGTCAGACCCCCTACTGACCAGTAGCAGTCTGTAGACCTGACTGTCAGACCCCCTACTGACCAGTAGCACTCTGTAGACCTGACTGTCAGACCCCCTACTGACCAGTAGCAGTCTGTACTGTAGACCTGACTGTCAGACCCCCTACTGACCAGTAGCAGTCTGTACTGTAGACCTGACTGTCAGACCCCCTACTGACCAGTAGTAGACTGTAGACCTGCTTGTAAGACCCCCTACTGACCAGTAGCAGTCTGTAGACCTGACTGTAAGACCCCCTACTGACCAGTAGCAGACTGTAGACCTGACTGTAAGACCCCCTACTGACCAGTAGCAGACTGTAGACCTGACTGTAAGACCCCTACTGACCAGTAGCAGACTGTAGACCTGACTGTAAGACCCCCTACTGACCAGTAGCAGTCTGTAGACCTGACTGTAAGACCCCCTACTGACCAGTAGCAGTCTGTAGACCTGACTGTAAGACCCCCTACTGACCAGTAGGAGTCTGTACTGTAGACCTGCCTGTAAGACCCCCTACTGACCATTAGCAGTCTGTACTGTAGACCTGACTGTCAGCCCCCCTACTGACCAGTAGCAGTCTGTACTGTAGACCTGACTGTCAGACCCCCTACTGACCAGTAGCAGTCTGTAGACCTGACTGTCAGACCCCCTACTGACCAGTAGCAGTCTGTAGACCTGACTGTCAGACCCCCTACTGACCAGTAGCAGTCTGTAGACCTGACTGTCAGACCCCCTACTGACCAGTAGCAGTCTGTAGACCTGACTGTCAGACCCCCTACTGACCAGTAGCAGTCTGTACTGTAGACCTGACTGTCAGACCCCCTACTGACCAGTAGCAGTCTGTACTGTAGACCTGACTGTCAGACCCCCTACTGACCAGTAGTAGACTGTAGACCTGCTTGTAAGACCCCCTACTGACCAGTAGCAGTCTGTAGACCTGACTGTAAGACCCCCTACTGACCAGTAGCAGACTGTAGACCTGACTGTAAGACCCCCTACTGACCAGTAGCAGACTGTAGACCTGACTGTAAGACCCCTACTGACCAGTAGCAGACTGTAGACCTGACTGTAAGACCCCCTACTGACCAGTAGCAGTCTGTAGACCTGACTGTAAGACCCCCTACTGACCAGTAGCAGTCTGTAGACCTGACTCTAAGACCCCCTACTGACCAGTAGGAGTCTGTACTGTAGACCTGCCTGTAAGACCCCCTACTGACCATTAGCAGTCTGTACTGTAGACCTGACTGTAAGACCCCCTACTGACCAGTAGCAGTCTGTACTGTAGACCTGACTGTAAGACCCCCTACTGACCAGTAGCAGTCTGTACTGTATACCTGACTGTAAGACCCCCTACTGACCAGTAGCAGTCTGTACTGTAGACCTGACTGTAAGACCCCCTACTGACCAGTAGCAGTCTGTACTGTAGACCTGACTGTCAGACCCCCTACTGACCAGTAGCAGTCTGTACTGTAGACCTGACTGTCAGACCCCCTACTGACCAGTAGCAGTCTGTACTGTAGACCTGACTGTAAGACCCCCTACTGACCAGTAGCAATCTGTACTGTAGACCTGACTGTAAGACCCCCTACTGACCAGTAGCAGTCTGTACTGTAGACCTGACTGTCAGACCCCCTACTGACCAGTAGCAGTCTGTACTCTAGACCTGACTGTAAGACCCCCTACTGACCAGTAGCAGTCTGTACTGTAGACCTGACTGTAAGACCCCCTACTGACCAGTAGCAGTCTGTACTGTAGACCTGACTGTAAGACCCCCTACTGACCAGTAGCAGTCTGTAGACCTGACTGTAAGACCCCCTACTGACCAGTAGCAGTCTGTACTGTAGACCTGACTGTCAGACCCCCTACTGACCAGTAGCAGTCTGTACTGTAGACCTGACTGTAAGACCCCCTACTGACCAGTAGCAGTCTGTAGACCTGACTGTAAGACCCCCTACTGACCAGTAGCAGTCTGTAGACCTGACTGTAAGACCCCCTACTGACCAGTAGCAGTCTGTACTGTAGACCTGACTGTAAGACCCCCTACTGACCAGTAGCAGTCTGTACTGTAGACCTGACTGTCAGACCCCCTACTGACCAGTAGCAGGCTGTAGACCTGACTGTAAGACCCCCTACTGACCAGTAGCAGTCTGTACTGTAGACCTGACTATCAGACCCCCTACTGACCAGTAGCAGTCTGTAGACCTGACTGTAAGACCCCCTACTGACCAGTAGCAGTCTGTAGACCTGACTGTCAGACCCCCTACTGACCAGTAGCAGTCTGTACTGTAGACCTGACTGTCAGACCCCCTACTGACCAGTAGCAGTCTGTACTGTAGACCTGACTGTCAGACCCCCTACTGACCAGTAGCAGTCTGTACTGTAGACCTGACTGTCAGACCCCCTACTGACCAGTAGCAGTCTGTACTGTAGACCTGACTGTCAGACCCCCTACTGACCAGTAGCAGTCTGTACTGTAGACCTGACTGTCAGACCCCCTACTGACCAGTAGCAGTCTGTACTGTAGACCTGACTGTCAGACCCCCTACTGACCAGTAGCAGTCTGTAGACCTGACTGTACAACTGATGTGGTGATGGTTCCTACATGCTACAGTATTATAAACTGATGTGGTGATGGCTCCTACAGCATTATAAACTGATGTGGTGATGGCTCCTACAGCATTATAAACTGATGTGGTGATGGCTCCTACAGTATTATAAACTGATGTGGTGATGGCTCCTACAGCATTATAAACTGATGTGGTGATGGCTCCTACAGCATTATAAACTGATGTGGTGATGGCTCCTACAGCATTATAAACTGATGTGGTGATGGCTCCTACAGTATTATAAACTGATGTGGTGATGGCTCCTACATGCTACAGCATTATAAACTGATGTGGTGATGGCTCCTACAGTATTATAAACTGATGTGGTGATGGCTCCTACAGCATTATAAACTGATGTGGTGATGGCTCCTACAGTATTATAAACTGATGTGGTGATGGCTCCTACATGCTACAGCATTATAAACTGATGTGGTGATGGCTCCTACAGCATTATAAACTGATGTGGTGATGGCTCCTACAGCATTATAAACTGATGTGGTGATGGCTCCTACATCCCACAGCGTTATAAACTGATGTGGTGATGGCTCCTACAGCATTATAAACTGATGTGGTGATGGCTCCTACAGCATTATAAACTGATGTGGTGATGGCTCCTACAGTATTATAAACTGATGTGGTGATGGCTCCTACAGCATTATAAACTGATGTGGTGATGGCTCCTACATCCCACAGCGTTATAAACTGATGTGGTGATGGCTCCTACAGTATTATAAACTGATGTGGTGATGGCTCCTACAGCATTATAAACTGATGTGGTGATGGCTCCTACAGCATTATAAACTGATGTGGTGATGGCTCCTACAGCATTATAAACTGATGTGGTGATGGCTCCTACAGCATTATAAACTGATGTGGTGATGGCTCCTACAGTATTATAAACTGATGTGGTGATAGCTGCTACATCATTATAAACTGATGTGGTGATGGCTCCTACAGCATTATAAACTGATGTGGTGATGGCTCCTACAGCGTTATAAACTGATGTGGTGATGGCTCCTACAGCATTATAAACTGATGTGGTGATGGCTCCTACAGCGTTATAAACTGATGTGGTGATGTCTGCTACAGCATTATAAACTGATGTGGTGATGGCTCCTACAGCGTTATAAACTGATGTGGTGATGGCTCCTACAGCATTATAAACTGATGTAGTGATGGCTCCTACAGCATTATAAACTGATGTGGTGATGGCTCCTACAGCATTATAAACTGATGTGGTGATGGCTCCTACAGCGTTATAAACTGATGAGGTGATGGCTCCTACAGCATTATAAACTGATGTGGTGATGGCTCCTACAGCATTATAAACTGATGTGGTGATGGCTCCTACAGCATTATAAACTGATGTGGTGATGGCTCCTACAGCATTATAAACTGATGTGGTGATGGCTCCTACATGCTACAGCATTATAAACTGATGTGGTGATGGCTCCTACAGCATTATAAACTGATGTGGTGATGGCTCCTACAGCATTATAAACTGATGTGGTGATGGCTCCTACAGCATTATAAACTGATGTGGTGATGGCTCCTACAGCATTATAAACTGATGTGGTGATGGCTCCTACAGTATTATAAACTGATGTGGTGATGGCTCCTACAGCATTATAAACTGATGTGGTGATGGCTCCTACAGCATTATAAACTGATGTGGTGATGGCTCCTACAGCATTATAAACTGATGTGGTGATAGCTGCTACAGCATTATAAACTGATGTAGTGATGGCTCCTACAGCATTATAAACTGATGTGGTGATGGCTCCTACAGCATTATAAACTGATGTGGTGATGGCTCCTACATCCCACAGCGTTATAAACTGATGTGGTGATGGCTCCTACAGCATTATAAACTGATGTGGTGATGGCTCCTACAGCATTATAAACTGATGTGGTGATGGCTCCTACAGTATTATAAACTGATGTGGTGATGGCTCCTACAGCATTATAAACTGATGTTGTGATGGCTCCTACATCCCACAGCGTTATAAACTGATGTGGTGATGGCTCCTACAGTATTATAAACTGATGTGGTGATGGCTCCTACAGCATTATAAACTGATGTGGTGATGGCTCCTACAGCATTATAAACTGATGTGGTGATGGCTCCTACAGCATTATAAACTGATGTGGTGATGGCTCCTACAGCATTATAAACTGATGTGGTGATGGCTCCTACAGTATTATAAACTGATGTGGTGATAGCTGCTACATCATTATAAACTGATGTGGTGATGGCTCCTACAGCATTATAAACTGATGTGGTGATGGCTCCTACAGCGTTATAAACTGATGTGGTGATGGCTCCTACAGCATTATAAACTGATGTGGTGATGGCTCCTACAGCGTTATAAACTGATGTGGTGATGTCTGCTACAGCATTATAAACTGATGTGGTGATGGCTCCTACAGCGTTATAAACTGATGTGGTGATGGCTCCTACAGCATTATAAACTGATGTAGTGATGGCTCCTACAGCATTATAAACTGATGTGGTGATGGCTCCTACAGCATTATAAACTGATGTGGTGATGGCTCCTACAGCGTTATAAACTGATGTGGTGATGGCTCCTACAGCATTATAAACTGATGTGGTGATGGCTCCTACAGCATTATAAACTGATGTGGTGATGGCTCCTACAGCATTATAAACTGATGTGGTGATGGCTCCTACAGCATTATAAACTGATGTGGTGATGGCTCCTACATGCTACAGCATTATAAACTGATGTGGTGATGGCTCCTACAGCATTATAAACTGATGTGGTGATGGCTCCTACAGCATTATAAACTGATGTGGTGATGGCTCCTACAGCATTATAAACTGATGTGGTGATGGCTCCTACAGCATTATAAACTGATGTGGTGATGGCTCCTACAGTATTATAAACTGATGTGGTGATGGCTCCTACAGCATTATAAACTGATGTGGTGATGGCTCCTACAGCATTATAAACTGATGTGGTGATGGCTCCTACAGCATTATAAACTGATGTGGTGATAGCTGCTACAGCATTATAAACTGATGTAGTGATGGCTCCTACAGCATTATAAACTGATGTGGTGATGGCTCCTACAGCATTATAAACTGATGTGGTGATAGCTGCTACAGCATTATAAACTGATGTAGTGATGGCTCCTACAGCATTATAAACTGATGTGGTGATAGCTGCTACTACGTACTTCATAGAGCTGTCTCGATCTTCAAACAAAGGATCCAGCTCAGGGAAGTTGAATTTCTGCTCGAATGTCTGGTGGGACCTACAAATATCCCAAAGTTTTTTCCGGATGTTGGTTAATAATACCAGAGATGTTCTGAGTGAATAATGTAAGAAATAACCCCCCCAAAAAATACTGTCTGATGGTGTCATCTTGTGTCACACACACCTTCTGTGATCAAATTGGCCGCAAGGAAGAGATCAATGAGCCCCTTTCTGTTCTCTGTCCATTATCTGAATCCAGAACAGTGTGTTGGTTACCACCACATTCCTATAAAAGGAAGAACGTCTCTGAACTTTATCCAACTTCTCTGATCTGCCGCGAACAACAACAAAATGCTGATCAATGCCTTTCTTCTCACATTATGAATTATATATAGCGACAGACAAAACCAGACAGATCTGTCGTTTACAATGAATGATGTTTGTTTTCCCTTGTGAGAAGGGCACTTTTCTCAGGAACTCTGAAGCATCCAAATTACAGTCCTGCCTGCGTCTCAAATGTCCCCGTTCTCTGTAGAGATGGGAATATGAATGTCTCTTTTTGTTGTGTGTGTTTTGAGGTGGAACGTAAACGTCAAATCAACAGAAGTCCCTAACGAGTCCAATATTTCAATGTAATGATGGAATTTAACCAGTAAGAATGGAAACAGTTCCCTCCCTAGCCAACCGTGTCTCAGAAAACACACACCAAATGTTTTTACTTTAAAGAGTTACGTTTACTTCAACATGTAATTTTCTCTTGTGAGTCGATGTGAAGTGAAATGCAGCATTTTAAAAACAGCGATATTCCAGTGGTGGTTAGAACAGAGATATTCTAGTGGTGGTTAGACATCTTTCTGCACGTTGAGTTAGTCTCAGAACAGAGATATTCTAGTGGTGGTTAGAACAGAGATATTCTAGTGGTGGTTAGAACAGAGATATTCTAGTGGTGGTTAGAACAGAGATATTCTAGTGGTGGTTAGAACAGAGATATTCTAGTGGTGGTTAGAACAGAGATATTCTAGTGGTGGTTAGACATCTTACTGCACATTGAGTCAGTCTCAGAACAGAGATATTCTAGTGGTGGTTAGAACAGAGATATTCTAGTGGTGGTTAGAACAGAGATATTCTAGTGGTGGTTAGAACAGAGATATTCTAGTGGTGGTTAGAACATAGATATTCTAGTGGTGGTTAGAACAGAGATATTCTAGTGGTGGTTAGAACAGAGATATTCTAGTGGTGGATAGAACAGAGATATTCTAGTGGTGGTTAGAACAGAGATATTCTAGTGGTGGTTAGAACAGCGATATTCCAGTGGTGGTTAGAACAGAGATATTCTAGTGGTGGTTAGAACAGAGATATTCTAGTGGTGGTTAGAACAGAGATATTCTAGTGGTGGTTAGAACAGAGATATTCTAGTGGTGGTTAGAACAGCGATATTCTAGTGGTGGTTAGACATCTTACTGTACGTTGAGTCAGTCTCAGAACAGAGATATTCTAGTGGAGGTTAGACATCTTACTGCACATTGAGTCAGTCTTAGAACAGAGATATTCTAGTGGTGGTTAGAACAGAGATATTCTAGTGGTGGTTAGAACAGAGATATTCTAGTGGTGGTTAGAACAGAGATATTCTAGTGGTGGTTAGAACAGAGATATTCTAGTGGTGGTTAGAACAGAGATATTCTAGTGGTGGTTAGAACAGAGATATTCTAGTGGTGGTTAGAACAGAGATATTCTAGTGGTGGTTAGAACAGAGATATTCCAGTGGTGGTTAGAACAGAGATATTCTAGTGGTGGTTAGAACATAGATATTCTAGTGGTGGTTAGAACAGAGATATTCTAGTGGTGGTTAGAACAGAGATATTCCAGTGGTGGTTAGAACAGAGATATTCCAGTGGTGGTTAGAACAGAGATATTCTAGTGGTGGTTAGAACATAGATATTCTAGTGGTGGTTAGAACAGAGATATTCTAGTGGTGGTTAGAACATAGATATTCTAGTGGTGGTTAGAACAGAGATATTCTAGTGGTGGTTAGAACAGAGATATTCTAGTGGTGGTTAGAACAGAGATATTCTAGTGGTGGTTAGAACAGAGATATTCCAGTGGTGGTTAGAACAGAGATATTCCAGTGGTGGTTAGAACAGAGATATTCCAGTGGTGGTTAGAACAGAGATATTCTAGTGGTGGTTAGAACAGAGATATTCTAGTGGTGGTTAGAACAGAGATATTCCAGTGGTGGTTAGAACAGAGATATTCCAGTGGTGGTTAGAACAGAGATATTCTAGTGGTGGTTAGAACAGAGAGATTCTAGTGGTGGTTAGAACAGAGAGATTCTAGTGGTGGTTAGAACAGAGAGATTCTAGTGGTGGTTAGAACAGAGAGATTCTAGTGGTGGTTAGAACAGAGAGATTCTAGTGGTGGTTAGAACAGAGAGATTCTAGTGGTGGTTAGAACAGAGAGATTCTAGTGGTGGTTAGAACAGAGATATTCTAGTGGTGGTTAGAACAGAGATATTCTAGTGGTGGTTAGAACAGAGATATTCTAGTGGTGGTTAGAACAGAGATATTCTAGTGGTGGTTAGAACAGAGATATTCTAGTGGTGGTTAGAACAGAGATATTCTAGTGGTGGTTAGAACAGAGATATTCTAGTGGTGGTTAGAACAGAGATATTCTAGTGGTGGTTAGAACAGAGATATTCTAGTGGTGGTTAGAACAGAGATATTCTAGTGGTGGTTAGAACAGAGATATTCTAGTGGTGGTTAGAACAGAGATATTCTAGTGGTGGTTAGAACAGAGATATTCTAGTGGTGGTTAGAACAGAGATATTCTAGTGGTGGTTTGACATCTTACTGCACGTTGAGTCAGTCTCAGAACAGAGATATTCTAGTGGTGGTTAGAACAGAGATATTCTAGTGGTGGTTACTAGTCCAACGCTCTAACCATCTAGCTACCTGCCGTATCCTTTTCGTACATGTTCTTTTGTTTAATTCTAGGTTGTTTGTTTGACATTATAGACCATTTCAAAGTAACAATATCACGTCCGTTTGTTTTTTGATGTGTATTTTTCAGACGGTTGTGTAATGCCAGATCTTAATGATTTCTCTGTGGTGCCGGTTCTTTGATGCCAAGTTGCTTTCAAACATCGACCTCCTCTATAACGCCTTACTGACTCATTGAGTTAGATCTCTCCCAGTTTATAGCGCCTGAACGGCAGCTCGGCAGGTTACGGACGGGGATTTGCCATCACACCTCCATAGGTACAGTTTATAGCCCCTGAACGGCAGCTCGGCAGGTTACGGACGGGGATTTGCCATCTCACCTCCATAGGTACAGTTTATAGCGCCTGAACGGCAGCTCGGCAGGTTACGGACGGGGATTTGCCATCACACCTCCATAGGTACAGTTTATAGCGCCTGAACGGCAGCTCGGCAGGTTACGGACGGGGATTTGCCATCTCACCTCCATAGGTACAGTTTATAGCGCCTGAACGGCAGGTTACGGACGGGGATTTGCCATCACACCTCCATAGGTACAGTTTATAGCGCCTGAACGGCAGCTCGGCAGGTTACGGACGGGGATTTGCCATCTCACCTCCATAGGTACAGTTTATAGCGCCTGAACGGCAGCTCAGCAGGTTACGGACGGGGATTTGCCATCTCACCTCCATAGGTACAGTTTATAGCGCCTGAACGGCAGCTCGGCAGGTTACGGACGGGGATTTGCCATCACACCTCCATAGGTACAAGATCGAACTCCTGTCTATTGTTGAAAAATGATTTTCTCTGGAACCACACCGTCTTCCCATTTTGTTGTTCAAAATCATTTGTTTTATTTAGCTTAGCCTATTATAATCTTTTGTCTTCAGCACCAAAACGAACAGACAGATGGACGGCCAACAGACTGTCAGTGTGTGGTTAGGAAGGAATTTCAATGCATTTATTTAACTTTATATTTAGAAAGGAAATAATCACAATAATCCCTCTGAGCCACGTCTCCAGGAACCAGACGTACAGAACGTAGTGTCTGAGACGTACAGAACGTACAGAACGTAGAAACACATTGAATAGATTGAAATGCACTACAGAATAATCCCTCTGAGCCACATCTCCAGGAACCAGAACGTAGAAACACATTGAATAGATTGAAATGCACTAGAGAATAATCCCTCTGAGCCACGTCTCCAGGAACCAGAACGTAGAAACACATTGATTAGATTGAAATGCACTAGAGAATAATCGCTCTGAGCCACATCTCCAGGAACCAGAACGTAGAAACACATTGATTAGATTGAAAAGCACTACAGAATAATCGCTCTGAGCCACATCTCCAGGAACCAGAACGTAGAAACACATTGATTAGATTGAAATGCACTACAAATTATTTTGGCACCAGCATAAAATATACAGCAACATTCCTCCCAATAAGCCCTGATTGTTAAGCAGAGCTAAATAAACAGCAGGAATCTCCACTCCACCTCCCACCCTCCTCCTCTCCACCCTCCTCTCCACCCTCTCCACCCCCCACCCTCCTCTCCACCCTCTCCTCCTCTCCACCCTCTCCTCCTCTCCACCTCCCATCCTCCTCTCCACCCCCCCATCCTCCTCTCCACCCCCCCAAAGTAGTGCACTACTTTTGACCGGGGCTCTGGTTGAGTGTAGTGCACTACTTTTGACCGGGGCTCTGGTTGAGTGTAGTGCACTACTTTTGACCGGGGCTCTGGTTGAGTTTAGTGCACCAAATGGGGAATATGTTGCCATTTTGTGAAGCAGCCAATCTGTCCTGTGTTGACTTCCTGTCCCTTAACGTCTGGCCGTTTAATTCAAACAGGCACCGTGTAGTAGCAAGCAGGCGAGGCGTTCTCTATCGTTTTACTACTGGATACACTTCCTGTCCCTTAACGTCTGGCCGTTTAATTCAAACAGGCACCGTGTAGTAGCAAGCAGGCGAGGCGTTCTCTATCGTTTTACTACTGGATACACTTCCTGTCCCTTAACGTCTGGCCGTTTAATTCAAACAGGCACCGTGTAGTAGCAAGCAGGCGAGGCGTTCTCTATCGTTTTACTACTGAATATACTCACTGTGCCTAAACGCTTCAATGTAATACTATATCTGAGGATTAAACATTCAACCACTTCACCTCTGTTTGTGTTCAAACATTTACTTTCTAAAGGATTACAGTTTGAGGCGCCAGATCCGTTCTAGCCCAGACTAAAAGTCGACGTGAGGAATTTAAACAGTCTTTTATCTGACAGATTTGAGGTCGTGTTTCTTTCATCATGCCGTTTTCGTGGAGAGTTGCGCCGCTGATTATATGTTGGTAGACAAATATTCCCCCTCTAGACCGACACACGTTGAGCTAGCCAGGAGAGCATGGAGCGAGGTGAGCTAGCAAGGGTAGTGTCCTCTCTCTCTCTCTCTCTCTCTCTCTGTCTCTCTCTCTCGGTCTCTCCATGGCTTCGTGTTACCAAAGGCTGTGTCAATCCACAGGTGCTCTGATAAAGCTAACAACAAAGGAATGACCGACAAGAGGCTGCAACAAGTCACAGTGGACTTAAACTGCTGTTTGTTTGGAGTAGTGTTGAATCACAGGACTGTTCAGAGAGGGCTGAGGATAGGTCTACTAGAGACTGACTAGAGACTACTGCTGCTCAGAGAGGGCTGAGGATAGGTCTAGTAGAGACTGACTAGAGACTACTGCTGCTCAGAGAGGGCTGAGGATAGGTCTAGTAGACACTGACTACTGCTGCTCAGAGGGCTGAGGATAGGTCTAATAGACACTGACTAGAGACTACTGCTGCTCAGAGAGGGCTGAGGATAGGTCTAGTAGACACTGACTAGAGACTACTGCTGCTCAGAGGGCTGAGGATAGGTCTAGTAGACACTGAGCAGAGACTACTGCTGTTCATAGAGGGCTGAGGATATGTCTAGTAGACACTGACTAGAGACTACTGCTGCTCAGAGAGGGCTGAGGATAGGTCTAGTAGACACTGACTAGAGACTACTGCTGCTCAGAGAGAGCTGATAGGTCTAATAGACACTGACAAGAGACTACTGCTGCTCAGAGAGGGCTGAGGATATGTCTAGTAGACACTGACTAGAGACTACTACTGCTCAGAGGGCTGAGGATAGGTCTAGTAGACGCTGACTAGAGACTACTGCTGCTCAGAGGGCTGAGGATAGGTCTAATAGACACTGACCAGACTACTGCTGCTCAGAGGGCTGAGGATAGGTCTACTAGAGACTACTGCTGCTCAGAGGGCTGAGAATAGGTCTACTAGAGACTACTGCTGCTCAGAGAGGGCTGAGGATAGGTCTACTAGACACTGACTAGACTACTGCTGCTCAGAGAGGGCTGAGGATAGGTCTAATAGACACTGACTAGAGACTACTGCTTCTCAGAGAGGGCTGAGGATAGGTCTACTAGACACTGACTAGAGACTACTGCTGCTCAGAGAGGGCTGAGGATAGGTCTAATAGACACTGACTAGAGACTACTGCTGCTCAGAGAGGGCTGAGGATAGGTCTACTAGACACTGACTAGAGACTACTGCTGCTCAGAGAGGGCTGAGGATAGGTCTACTAGAGACTACTGCTGCTCAGAGAGGGCTGAGGATAGGTCTAGTAGACACTGACTAGAGACTACTGCTGCTCAGAGGGCTGAGGATAGGTCTAGTAGACACTGACTAGAGACTACTGCTGCTCAGAGAGGGCTGAGGATAGGTCTAGTAGACACTGACTAGAGACTATTGCTGCTCAGAGGGCTGAGGATAGGTCTACTAGACACTGACTAGAGACTACTGCTGCTCAGAGAGGGCTGAGGATAAGTCTAGTAGACACTGACTAGAGACTACTGCTGTTCAGAGAGGGCTGAGGATAGGTCTGCTAGAGACTACTGCTGCTCAGAGGGCTGAGGATAGGTCTAGTAGACGCTGACTAGAGACTACTGCTGCTCAGAGAGGGCTGAGGATAGGTCTAGTAGACACTGACTAGAGACTACTGCTGCTCAGAGAGGGCTGAGGATAGGTCTAGTAGACACTGACTAGAGACTACTGCTGCTCAGAGGGCTGAGGATAGGTCTACTAGACACTGACCATTGACTACTGCTTCTCAGAGAGGGCTGAGGATAGGTCTAGTAGACACTGACTAGAGACTACTGCTGCTCAGAGAGGGCTGAGGATAGGTCTAGTAGACACTGACTAGAGACTACTGCTGCTCAGAGGGCTGAGGATAGGTCTACTAGACACTGACCAGAGACTACTGCTGCTCAGAGAGGGCTGAGGATAGGTCTAGTAGACACTGACAAGAGACTACTGCTGTTCAGAGAGGGCTGAGGATAGGTCTAGTAGAGACTACTGCTGCTCAGAGAGGGCTGAGGATAGGTCTAGTAGAGACTACTGCTGCTCAGAGAGGGCTGAGGATAGGTCTAGTAGACACTGACTAGAGACTACTGCTGCTCAGAGAGGGCTGAGGATAGGTCTAGTAGACACTGACTAGAGACTACTGCTGCTCAGAGGGCTGAGGATAGGTCTAGTAGACACTGACTAGAGACTACTGCTGCTCAGAGGGCTGAGGATAGGACTACTAGACACTGACCAGAGACTACTGCTGCTCAGAGAGGGCTGAGGATAGGTCTAGTAGACACTGACTAGAGACTACTGCTGCTCAGAGAGGGCTGAGGATATGTCTAGTAGACACTGACTAGAGACTACTGCTGCTCAGAGAGGGCTGAGGATAGGTCTAATAGACACTGACTAAAGACTACTGCTTCTCAGAGAGGGCTGAGGATAGGTCTAGTAGACACTGACTAGACTACTGCTGCTCAGAGAGGGCTGAGGATAGGTCTACTAGACACTGACTAGACTACTGCTGCTCAGAGAGGGCTGAGGATAGGTCTAATAGACACTGACTAGAGACTACTGCTTCTCAGAGAGGGCTGAGGATAGGTCTAGTAGACACTGACTAGAGACTGCTGCTGCTCAGAGGGCTGAGGATAGGTCTAGTAGACACTGACTAGAGACTACTGCTGCTCAGAGGGCTGAGGATAGGTCTACTAGAGACTACTGCTGCTCAGAGAGGGCTGAGGATATGTCTAGTAGACACTGACTAGAGACTACTGCTGCTCAGAGGGCTGAGGATAGGTCTACTAGACACTGACCAGAGACTACTGCTGCTCAGAGAGGGCTGAGGATAGGTCTAGTAGACACTGACTAGAGACTACTGCTGTTCAGAGAGGGCTGAGGATAGGTCTAGTAGAGACTACTGCTGCTCAGAGAGGGCTGAGGATAGGTCTAGTAGAGACTACTGCTGCTCAGAGAGGGCTGAGGATAGGTCTAGTAGAGACTACTGCTGCTCAGAGAGGGCTGAGGATAGGTCTAGTAGAGACTACTGCTGCTCAGAGAGGGCTGAGGATAGGTCTAGTAGAGACTACTGCTGCTCAGAGAGGGCTGAGGATAGGTCTAGTAGACACTGACTAGAGACTACTGCTGCTCAGAGAGGGCTGAGGATAGGTCTAGTAGACACTGACTAGAGACTACTGCTGCTCAGAGAGGGCTGAGGATAGGTCTAGTAGAGACTACTGCTGCTCAGAGAGGGCTGAGGATAGGTCTAGTAAACACTGACTAGAGACTACTGCTGCTCAGAGAGGGCTGAGGATAGGTCTACTAGACACTGACTAGAGACTACTGCTGCTCAGAGAGGGCTGAGGATAGGTCTAGTAAACACTGACTAGAGACTACTGCTGCTCAGAGGGCTGAGGATAGGTCTAGTAGAGACTACTGCTGCTCAGAGAGGGCTGAGGATAGGTCTACTAGAGACTACTGCTGCTCAGAGAGGGCTGAGGATAGGTCTACTAGAGACTACTGCTGTTCAGAGAGGGCTGAGGATAGGTCTAGTAGAGACTACTGCTGCTCAGAGAGGGCTGAGGATAGGTCTAGTAAACACTGACTAGAGACTACTGCTGCTCAGAGGGCTGAGGATAGGTCTAGTAGAGACTACTGCTGCTCAGAGAGGGCTGAGGATAGGTCTACTAGAGACAACTGCTGTTCAGAGAGGGCTGAGGATAGGTCTAGTAGAGACTACTGCTGCTCAGAGAGGGCTGAGGATAGGTCTAGTAGAGACTACTGCTGCTCAGAGAGGGCTGAGGATAGGTCTACTAGAGACTACTGCTGTTCAGAGAGGGCTGAGGATAGGTCTAGTAGAGACTACTGCTGCTCAGAGGGCTGAGGATAGGTCTACTAGACACTGACTAGAGACTACTGCTGCTCAGAGGGCTGAGGATAGGTCTAGTAGACACTGACTGGAGACTACTGCTGCTCAGAGGGCTGAGGATAGGTCTACTAGAGACTGACTAGAGACTACTGCTGCTCAGAGAGGGCTGAGGATAGGTCTAGTAGACACTGACTAGAGACTACTACTGCTCAGAGGGCTGAGGATAGGTCTACTAGACACTGACTAGAGACTACTGCTGCTCAGAGAGGGCTGAGGATAGGTCTAGTAGACACTGACTAGAGTCTACTGCTGCTCAGAGAGGGCTGAGGATAGGTCTACTAGAGACTACTGCTGCTCAGAGAGGGCTGAGGATAGGTCTACTAGACACTGACTAGAGACTACTACTGCTCAGAGGGCTGAGGATAGGTCTAGTAGACGCTGACTAGAGACTACTGCTGCTCAGAGAGGGCTGAGGATAGGTCTACTAGACACTGACTAGAGACTACTGCTGCTCAGAGAGGGCTGAGGATAGGTCTAGTAGAGACTACTGCTGCTCAGAGAGGGCTGAGGATAGGTCTACTAGACACTGACTAGAGACTACTGCTGCTCAGAGGGCTGAGGATAGGTCTACTAGAGACTACTGCTGCTCAGAGGGGGCTGAGGATAGGTCTAGTAGAGACTACTGCTGCTCAGAGAGGGCTGAGGATAGGTCTAGTAGACACTGACTGGACAATTAACAGCTTTTTATTAATAAAACTATTTTGTCTACATTTTAAATGTTTTATTTCACCTGTATTTAACCAGGTATGCCAGTTGAGAACACGTTCTCATCTACATAGATCTAATGAAGAGGATATTATGTACCTTGTTTGAGTTTTATTATCGTTGGTGGTCGGAGACACTTACAGTATATATTAAGATAATAGATTTTCCTTCAAAAGGTTGTCTGGAAAATTGGCTTGATAATTTCCCCTCCTTAAAAAGGCGGTTGAGCTGAATTGGTGTCAGAGGTGCTAGTTAGCCGAGCAGACAGCCAGTCTCTCCTTGACAGCCAGTCCCGATGTGGAGGAGGGATTTTTGCCATGCAGCCAAATGTAGTTAATTGCCCCCCCCCCCCCCCCCACCCTCATCACACCCCCATTAAGCTTCTTAGTGGTGTCAGGCTTGGGGGGGGGGGGGGGCTGGGGACCTTTTAGACGCTTGTGGGTGGGACTGAACTCTGTGGGAATTGGGGAAAACGAAAGAAATGCCCAAATCTGCTCTAAAGCTGTGAAGCTTTGCACCACGGTGGATTTGACCCCGTTTCAAGGTTGTGGAGTTGGGATTAATTCAGCTGTTTTATTATGAGCAGAGCCGTGCTCCCCTGTGTCCAGGCCGTGTCAGGAATGACCTTATTTGGTGTCGGTGTTACCGACTTCCCCCCCCCCCCCTCCTCTCTCTCCAAGTTCTCACAGCTCTCAGGGTGTCAGCTCCCAGCCTGCACCTGATCTCGCTGCTCTGGCGTCTTCTTGGCGTCTTGCGTCACTGCGCCTCGGTCTCGCAGAGATATGCAGGAACGTTTAAGTCTTGTTGGCTCCAACACTTGTTTTGACCCCATCTCTCCTGTCAGACGAGGGCTGTAGTAAGGTCAAAGTGTCCCCCCCTCCCTCATTACCAGCCCCCACCAGCCTCCAGTCTGTAACCTTATGACCAGTGGGCAGAGGGTGAATGGGCAAGACAAAGATTTAAGTGCCTTTGAACGGGGTATGGTTTTAGTTTCCAGACGCATCGGTTTGAGTGTGGCAAGAACTGCAACTCTGCTGGGTTTTTCACGCTCAACAATTTCCCCCGTGTGTATCAAGAATGGTCCACCACCCAAAAGACATCCAGCCAACTTGACACAACTGTGGGAAGCATTGGAGTCAACATGGTCCAGCATCCCCTGTGGAACGCTTTCGACACCTTGTAGAGTCCATGACCCGATGAATGGAGGTGGTTCTGATGGGGGTGCAACTCAATATTAGGAAACTGTTCCTCAGGATGTGTACGCTCAGTGTAGATGTCTATGGTCATAACCAATGATGTTTATAAACACACATACATACATACATACATGCATGCATACATATCTCTCACACACACACAGTTGAAGTCGGAAGTTTACATTCACATTAGCCAAATACATTTAAACTCAGTTTTTCACAATTCCTGACATTTAATCCTAGTAAAGATTCCCTGTCTTAGGTCAGTTAGGATCACCACTTTATTTTAAGAATGTGAAATGTCAGAATAATAGATAATAATAATAAATATTTCAGCTTTTATTTCTTTCATCACATTCCCAGTGGTTCAGGAGTTTATATACACTCAATTAGTATTTGGTAGCATTGCCTTTAAATTGTTTGACTTGGGTCAAATGTTTCAGGCAGCCTTCCACAATAAGTTGGGTGAATTTTGGCCCATTCCTCCTGACAGAGCTGGTCAGGTTTGTAGGCCTCCTTGCTCGCACACGCTTCTTCAGTTCTGCCCACAAATGTTCTATAGGCTTGAGGTCAGGGATTTGTGATGGCCACTCCAATACCTTGATTTTGTTGTCCTTAAGCCATTTTGCCACAACTTTGGAAGTATGCTTGGGGTCATTGACCATTTGGAAGACCCATTTGCGACCAAGCTTTAACTTCCTGACTGATGTCTTGAGATGTTGCTTCAATATGTCCACATAATTTTCCTCCCTCATGATGCCATCTATTTTGTGAAGTGTACCAGTCCCTCCTGCAGCAAAGCACCCCCACAACATGATGCTGCCACCCCCGTGCTTCACGGTTGGGATGGTGTTCTTCAGCTTCCAAGCGTCCCCCTTTTTACGCAAAACATAACGATGGTCATTATGGCCAAACAGTTCTATTTTTGTTTCATTAGACCAGAGGACATTTCTCCAAAAGGTATGATCTTTGTCCCCATGTGCAAAGCATAGTCTGGCTTTTTTTATGGCAGTTTTAGAGCAGTGTCTTCTTCCCTGCTGAGCGGCCTTTCAGGTTATGTCGATATAGGACTCCTTTTACTGTGGATATAGATACTTTTGTACCTGTTTCCTCCAGCATCTTCACAAGGTCCATTGCTGTTGTTCTGGGATTGATATGCACTTTTCGCACCAATTTAGGTTCATCTCTAGGAGACAGAACGTGTCTCCTTCCTGAGCGGTATGACGGCTGTGTGGTTCCATTGTGTTTATACTTGCGTACCATTGCTTGTACAGATGAACATGGTACCTTTTGGCGTTTGGAAATTGCTCCCAAGGATGAACCAGACTTGTGGACGTCTGTAATTTGACTAATTTATTTAGATTTTCCCATGATGTCATGCGAAGAGGCACTGAGTTTTAAGGTATGCCTTGAAATACATCCACAGGTACACCTCCAATTTACTCAAATTATGTCAATTAGCCTATCAGAAGCTTCTAAAGCCATGACATCATTTTTCTGGAATTTTCCAAGACAATTGTTGGAAAAATGACTTGTCATGCACAAAGTAGATGTCCTAACCGACTTGCCAGAACTAGAGTTTGTTAACAAGAAATGTGTGGAATGGTTGAAAAGCGAGTTTTAATGACTCCAACCTAAGTTCATATAAACTTCCGCCTTCAACTGTGTATCTATATTAACCACTCACTGTCTTCTGTCCCTTCCAGCCATTCTTGATAACCACTATCTGTCTTCTGTCTCTTCCAGCCATCCTTGATAACCACTATCTGTCTTCTGTGCCTTCCAGCCATTCTCGATATCCATAATCTGTCTTCTCTCTTCTGTCCCTTTCAGCCATCCTCAATAACCACTAACTGTGTTTTGTCTCTTCCAGCCATCCTGAACCTGGACAATACTGTGGTGGACCTGGAGACTCTACAAGCCCTCTATGAAAACGTAAGGCTCTGATCTCTCATCCCTAAAGTCCAAAGGAAGGTGTGTCTTTGGGCCAGGATACAAACACATGAAAATACATGAGCATCACACTGTGTTGGCTAATCTGTGTTGGTTTGAATCCTGGCCCTTAGGCTTACTGTTGGTTGTCAATGTAATGTATTCAGGCTATGATGGACTCCCCTTAGTTCTGACCACTGTACCTGGCATGTCACTATAGACCTCAATCACCAACAGTTGTTCAGTAAGGAACAGAGGACGTTTTGTGAAGGCCTTGTAAGAAATCATTTATTTACAATATCACTTTGTTCAGGGCCTTGTTAGAGCAATGGGTTCTGGTTGCTTCAGGGCTTGTTAGAGCAATGGGTTCTGGTTGCTTCAGGGCCTTGTTAGAGCAATAGGTTCTGGTTGCTTCAGGGCTTGTTAGAGCAATAGGTTCTGGTTGCTTCAGGGCTTGTTAGAGCAATGGGTTCTGGTTGCTTCGGGCCTTGTTAGAGCAATGGGTTCTGGTTGCTTCAGGGCCTTGTTAGCGCAATGGGATCTGGTTGCTTCGGGCCTTGTTAGAGCAATGGGTTCTGGTTGCTTCGGGCCTTGTTAGAGCAATGGGTTCTGGTTGCTTCAGGGCTTGTTAGAGCAATGGGTTCTGGTTGCTTCAGGGCTTGTTAGAGAAATTGGTTCTGGTTGCATCAGGCCTTGTTAGAGCAATGGGTTCTGGTTGCTTCGGGCCTTGTTAGAGCAATGGGATCTGGTTGCTTCAGGGGCTTGTTAGAGCAATGGGTTCTGGTTGCTTCAGGGCCTTGTTAGAGCAATGGGTTCTGGTTGCTTCAGGGCTTGTTAGAGCAATGGGTTCTGGTTGCTTCAGGGCCTTGTTAGAGCAATGGGTTCTGGTTGCTTCAGGGCTTGTTAGAGCAATGGGTTCTGGTTGCTTCGGGCCTTGTTAGAGCAATGGGATCTGGTTGCTTCAGGGCTTGTTAGAGCAATGGGTTCTGGTTGCTTCAGGACTTGTTAGAGCAATGGGTTCTGGTTGCTTCAGGGCCTTGTTAGAGCAATGGGTTCTGGTTGCTTCGGGCCTTGTTAGAGCAATGGGATCTGGTTGCTTCAGGGCTTGTTGTAGCAATGGGTTCTGGTTGCTTCAGGGCTTGTTAGAGCAATGGGTTCTGGTTGCTTCAGGGCTTGTTAGAGCAATGGGATCTGGTTGCTTCAGGGCCTTGTTAGAGCAATGGGTTCTGGTTGCTTCAGGGCCTTGTTAGAGCAATGGGTTCTGGTTGCTTCAGGGCCTTGTTAGAGCAATGGGTTCTGGTTGCTTCAGGGCCTTGTTAGAGCAATGGGTTCTGGTTGCTTCAGGGCCTTGTTAGAGCAATGGGTTCTGGTTGCTTCAGGGCCTTGTTAGAGCAATGGGTTCTGGTTGCTTCGGGCCTAGTTAGGTTGTAGAACTGTGTGGGGAGCAGAGCGGGGTTGTAGAACTGTGTGGGGAGAGAGGGATAAAGGCCTTGAATGTTTTCATTTGTTATTTTGGTTCTGTGATGTAGCTTAATGGATCTGTGTTTCCGTTCTGGCTGAAAGGGTATGTCCTGCCAGACTCTTCAAGGCCCGTCATTAACAGCCAGCTGTAGACCGCTTCCCAAATGGCTCCCTATTCCCTGTGTAGTGCACTACTTTAGACCAGAGCCCTATGGCTCCCTATTCCCTATGTAGTGCACTACTTTAGACCAGAGCCCTATGGCACCCTATTCCCTATATAGTGCACTACTTTAGACCAGAGCCCTATGGCTCCCTATATAGTGCACTACTTTAGACCAGAGCCCTATGGCTCCCTATATAGTGTACTACTTTAGACCAGAACCCTATGGCTCCCTATATAGTGCACTACTTTAGACCAGAGCCCTATGGCACCCTATTCCCTGTGTAGTGCACTACTTTAGACCAGAGCCCTATGGCTCCCTATATAGTGTACTACTTTAGACCAGAGCCCTATGGCTCCCTATATAGTGCACTACTTTAGACCAGAGCCCTATGGCACCCTATTCCCTATGTAGTGCACTACTTTAGACCAGAGCCCTATGGCTCCCTATTCCCTATTATAGTGCACTACTTTAGACCAGAGCCCTATGGCACCCTATTCCCTATACAGTGCACTACTTTTGACCAGAGCCCTATGGAACCCTACTCCCTATACAGTGCACTACTTTAGACCAGAGCCCTATGGAACCCTATTCCCTATATAGTGCACTACTTTAGACCAGAGCCCTATGGCTCCCTATTCCCTACATAGTGCACTACTTTAGACCAGAGCCCTATGGCACCCTATTTCCTTTATAGTGAACTACTTTTCATGTCTACGACTCTGGGCTCTGGTCAAAAGTAGTTCACTATATAGGGAATTTGGTGCCATAGGGCTCTGGTCTAAATTAGTTCACTATATGGGGAATATGGTTCTATAGGGCTCTGGTCTAAAGTAGTTCACTATATAGGGAATATGGTGCCATAGGGCTCTGGTCTAAAGTAGTGCACTGTATTGGGAGTAGGGTTCCATAGGGCTCTGGTCTAAAGTAGTTCACTATATAGGGAATATGGTGCCATAGGGCTCTGGTCTAAAGTAGTGCACTATATAGGGAATAGGGTGCCATAGGGCTCTGGTCTAAAGTAGTGCACTGTATAGGGAGTAGGGTTCCATAGGGCTCTGGTCTAAAGTAGTTCACTATATAGGGAATATGGTGCCATAGGGCTTTGGTCAAAAGTAGTTCACTATATGGGGAATATGGTGCGATAGGGCTTTGGTCAAAAGTAGTTCACTATATGGGGAATATGGTGCGATAGGGCTTTGGTCAAAAGTAGTTCACTATATGGGGAATATGGTGCGATAGGGCTTTGGTCAAAAGTAGTTCACTATATGGGGAATATGGTGCGATAGGGCTTTGGTCAAAAGTAGTTCACTATATGGGGAATATGGTGCGATAGGGCTTTGGTCAAAAGTAGTTCACTATATGGGGAATATGGTGCGATAGGGCTTTGGTCAAAAGTAGTTCACTATATGGGGAATATGGTGCCGTTTGAGAGGAAACCATAATGGTGTTCACTCACTCCATTTATTTTTAACCTTTATTTAACTAGGCAAGTCAGTTAAGAACAAATTCCTTATTTACAATGACGGCCTACCCCGCCCAAACCCGGACGACGCTGGGCCAATTGTGTGCCGCCCTATGGGACTCCCAATCACGGCCGGATGTGATGCAGCCTGGATTCGAACCAGGGTGTCTGTAGTGACGCCTCTTGCACTGAGATTGCATGGTCTTAGACCACTGCCCCACTCGGGAGCCCTTCATGCCTCCATGTCGTTGTTATTTCCTTCTCGCTGATTGGTGTGGTTCCTTCCTCTTTGATCCTCCATCTTAATGGACGCATTAGAAATGGTTAAAGATGGCGTCTGTCTGGACATCTGGCTGTGTCGTAATTCTGATGTGGAAGTGAAGTGTTTACCAAGGTGTTAACTGTGTGGATGGTTCAGAACTGCTGCCATGTTTATATCGGGATATCCAGGAACGTTTTGGAGAGACTCACTGTTTATATCAGGATATCCAGGAACGTTTTGGAGAGACTCACTGTTTATATCAGGATATCCCAGGAACGTTTTGGAGAGACTCACTGTTTATATCGGGATATCCAGGAACGTTTTGGAAAGACTCACTGTTTATATCGGGATATCCAGGAACGTTTTGGAGAGACCCACTGTTTATATCGGGATATCCAGGAACGTTTTGGAAAGACTCACTGTTTACATCGGGATATCCAGGAACGTTTTGGAGAGACTCACTGTTTATATCGGGATATCCAGGAACGTTTTGGAGAGACTCACTGTTTATATCGGGATATCCCAGGAACGTTTTGGAGAGATTCACTGTTTATATCGGGATATCCAGGAACGTTTTGGAGAGACTCACTGTTTATATCGGGATATCCAGGAACGTTTTGGAGAGACTCACTGTTTATATCGGGATATCCAGGAACGTTTTGGAGAGACTCACTGTTTATATCGGGATATCCAGGAACGTTTTGGAGAGACTCACTGTTTATATCGGGATATCCCAGGAACGTTTTGGAGAGACTCACTGTTTATATCGGGATATCCCAGGAACGTTTTGGAGAGACTCACTGTTTATCGGGATATCCAGGAACGTTTTGGAGAGACTCACTGTTTATATCGGGATATCCCAGGAACGTTTTGGAGAGACTCACTGTTTATATCGGGATATCCAGGAACGTTTTGGAGAGACTCACTGTTTATATCGGGATATCCAGGAACGTTTTGGAGAGACTCACTGTTTATATCGGGATATCCAGGAACGTTTTGGAGAGACTCACTGTTTATATCGGGATATCCAGGAACGTTTTGGAGAGACTCACTGTTTATATCGGGATATCCAGGAACGTTTTGGAGAGACTCACTGTTTATATCGGGATATCCAGGAACGTTTTGGAGAGACTCACTGTTTATATCGGGATATCCAGGAACGTTTTGGAGAGACTCACTGTTTATATCGGGATATCCAGGAACGTTTTGGAGAGACTCACTGTTTATATCGGGATATCCAGGAACGTTTTGGAGAGACTCACTGTTTATATCGGGATATCCCAGGAACGTTTTGGAGAGACTCACTGTTTATATCGGGATATCCAGGAACGTTTTGGAGAGACTCACTGTTTATATCGGGATATCCCGGAACGTTTTGGAGAGACTCACTGTTTATATCGGGATATCCAGGAACGTTTTGGAGAGACTCACTGTTTATATCGGGATATCCAGGAACGTTTGGAGAGACTCGCTGTTTATATCGGGATATCCAGGAACGTTTTGGAGAGACTCGCTGTTTATATCGGGATATCCAGGAACGTTTTGGAGAGACTCGCTGTTTATATCGGGATATCCAGGAACGTTTTGGAGAGACTCGCTGTTTATATCGGGATATCCAGGAACGTTTTGGAGAGACTCGCTGTTTATATCGGGATATCCAGGAACGTTTTGGAGAGACTCGCTGTTTATATCGGGATATCCAGGAACGTTTTGGAGAGACTCGCTGTTTATATCGGGATATCCAGGAACGTTTTGGAGAGACCCGCTGTTTATATCGGGATATCCAGGAACGTTTTGGAGAGACTCGCTGTTTATATCGGGATATCCAGGAACGTTTTGGAGAGACTCGCTGTTTATATCGGGATATCCAGGAACGTTTTGGAGAGACTCACTGTTTATATCGGGATATCCAGGAACGTTTTGGAGAGACTCACTGTTTACATCGGGATATCCAGGAACGTTTTGGAGAGACTCACTGTTTATATCGGGATATCCAGGAACGTTTTGGAGAGACTCGCTGTTTATATCGGGATATCCAGGAACGTTTTGGAGAGACTCGCTGTTTATATAGTGATATCCAGGAACGTTTTGGAGAGACTCACTGTTTATATCGGGATATCCAGGAACGTTTTGGAGAGACTCACTCACCAGCTTTGTGTCGTTATTCAATGAACATTACCCTATAAATGTAATCTGGCACCGATGGACAATGATAACCAACCTTGAGTTGATTTGTTGATGTTGAATAGGCTGATGCTTGTATGCAGGTTGACATTTATTGGCATGAATCTTGCCCTGGAGGCAGAACTGAGCGATGGGGCAGCTGCAAAGTCAAAATTGGCTACAGTACATGGTAAAAAAAACATGAATGTTTGGCTTAGGCATTAGGGTTAGCAGTGTGTATAAGTTTAAAATCTGATTTTATGACTGCCAGCTAGTGACCACTCTGCAGAGCTGCCTCCAAGGCAAGACTCAGGACAATAAATGTCATCCTGCTGCTTGAATACTCCACGTTCTGATGCATGTACAGTGAGTTGGTCTTTTTAGAATAAGTTCCCGGCGCAAATATTACTGATCATTTTAAACACACGCTGTGCAATTTCAGATGGTTTAATTTGGTTAACTTGAGTGTCAGTCAGCAGGGCACTGCAGTCCCAGGAGCCCCGGTAAAAATGGGTCCTTTTGACATTGTTTCACGTCCCCAAATGTTGAGTAATTTAGAGGTTATCACATGATCTGTTGTCACAGCAGCACAGTATGTGGGTGGCAGGTAGCCCAGCGGTTAAGAGCAGTTGGGACAGTAACCGAAAGGTTGCTGGGTTGAATCTCCAAGCCGACCAGGTGAACAATCTGTCTGCCCTTGAGCAAGGCACTTTACCCTAATTGCTTTTGTAAGTGACTCTGAATCAGAGCGTCTGCTAAATGACTCTAACTGTAAGTGACTCTGAATCAGAGCGTCTGCTAAATGACTCACTAACGATAAGTGACTCTGAATCAGAGTCTGCTAAATGACTCACTAAGTGACTCTGAATCAGAGCGTCTGCTAAATGACTCACTAACTGTAAGTGACTCTGAATCAGAGCGTCTGCTAAATAACTCACTAACTATAAGTGACTCTGGATCAGAGAGTCTGCTGAATGACTCACTAACTGTAAGTGACTCTGAATCAGTCTGCTAAATGACTCACTAAGTGACTGAGTCAGTCTGCTAAATGACTCACTAAGTGACTCTGAATCAGAGAGTCTGTTAAATGACTCACTAAATGTACGTGACTCTGAATCAGAGAGTATGTTAAATGACTCACTAACTATAAGTGACTCTGGATCAGAGAGTCTGCTGAATGACTCACTAACTCTAAGTGACTCTGAATCAGAGAGTCTGTTAAATGACTCACATGTAAGTGGAGGAAATGTTTTACTGTGTGGCTTTTGTCTGTGGTTTGGTTTTCCTCAAGGCACCAAGAGATGTTTTTCTTAGTTTTCCATGTAAACAAGGGTCTGATTCCATGTGCCAGAATAACATACTACTATTAAACTACTGTAGTACAGTAGTAGTAGTGGTGAAATACTACTGAAATACTATTACTGTACTACATGAATACTGCTGAAGTACTACAGTACAGTAGTAGTATTTCAAAAGTAGTAGTTCACCACTACTACTGTAGTAGTACTGCTATGAATGCTGAACACAGTTGTCATATGTGGTCTATGATGTCTTAAATCTCTGAAACTGGAAACACATATCTCCCTCACTAGCTTTAAGCACCAGCTGTCAGAGCAGCTCACAGATTACTGCACCTGTACATAGCCCATCTATAATTTAGCCCAAACAACTACCTCTTCCCCTACTGTATTTATTTATTTATTTTGCTCCTTTGCACCCCATTATTTCTATCTCTACTTTGCACATTCTTCCACTGCAAATCAACCATTCCAGTGTTTTACTTGCTATATTGTATTTAATTCGCCACCATGGCCTTTTTTTTGCCTTCACCTCCCTTATCTCACCTCGTTTGCTCACATTGTATATAGACTTATTTTTCACTGTATTATTGACTGTATGTTTGTTTTATTCCATGTGTAACTCTGTGTTGTTGTATGTGTCGCACTGCTTTGCTTTATCTTGGCCAGGTCCCAATTTGTAAATGAGAACTTGTTCTCAACTGGCCTACCTGGTTATATAAAGATGATATTAAAAAATATATAAAAATGTCAGTGCTCTGAATTGTTGTAAATTAGAGAACATGTGATGAGCTCACGTTTGAATCTCTAAATTGAGAGCGTTGTCAAACTAATCCGTATGTATGTGGTCTGTCGGGTCTAAGTGGATCACGTTGTCCTGTTGTCTGTCTTTTCAGAGAGCACAACAGGATGAGATGGAGAAGATCGATAAGCACATCAAGTCATCGAAAGACAAGGACAACGTCAAACCTCTGGACAAACCTGAACAGTAGGTGTTCTGGACAATCACTCCATTATTTTAACAACCAGTCATGTTCGTAAAGTAGGAAGTGACTTAAATCGTCCTTCTATCTCATCCGTTCTATTCCAGGTTCCTGTTACATCATGAAGTGGTAGCCTCAATCCCATCCTCCGATCTCTTGTCTTCTCTATTCCAGGTTCATCATGAAGTGGTATCCTCCAACCCGTCCTTCGATCTCTTGTCTCCTCTATTCCAGGTTCCTGTTCCAGTTACATCATGAAGTGATATCCTCAAACCCATCCTCCGATCTCTCGTCTCCTCTATTCCAGGTTCCTGTTCCAGTTACATCATGAAGTGGTATCCTCAATCCCATCCTCCGATCTCTCGTCTCCTCTATTCCAGGTTCCAGTTGCATCATGAAGTGGTATCCTCAATCCCGTCCTTCGATCTCTTGTCTCCTCTATTCCAGGTTCCTGTTACATCATGAAAGGGTAGCCTCCAACCCGTCCTTCGATCTCTTGTCTCTATTCCAGGTTCCTGTTCCAGGTACATCATGAAGTGGTATCCTCAAACCCGTCCTTCGATCTCTCTGTCTCCTCTATTCCAGGTTCCTGTTCCAGTTACATCAGATCCCCAACTTCTCAGGCCGGGTGTTCTGTATCCTGTTTCAGTCCACCTTCTCTGAATGGATCTCCTCTATCCTCCGCAAACTGGACATCCTGCAGAGAGTGTGTACGGTGAGTCTGTGTGTGATTATTATTATCTGACCCTGCCCTAGGACCATGCCTCAGGACTACCTGACATGATGACTCCTTGTTGTCCCCAGTCCACCTGGCCGTGCTGCTGCTCCAGTTTGAACTGTTCTGCCTGCGGCTATGGAACCCTGACCTGTTCACTTTGATTATTATTATTTGACCCTGCTGGTCATTTATGAACATTTGAACATCTTGGCCATGTTCTGTTATAATCTCCACCCGGCACAGCCAGAAGAGGACTGGCCACCCCTCATAGCCTGGTTCCTCTCTAGGTTTCTTCCTAGGTTCTGGCCTTTCTAGGGAGTTTTTCCAAGCCACCGTGCTTCTACACCTGCATTGCTTGCTGTTTGGGGTTTTAGGCTGGGTTTCTGTACAGCACTTTGAGACAGCAGCTGATGTAAGAAGGGCTTTATAAATAAATTTGATTGTGACCTATTTGGTATGTGTGTGCGTATACACCTGTTTGTGTGTCTCACCTCAGTAGAAATCAGAGGAGGTCTGCTAAGGTTTTGTCCTCTGGACAGTTTTACCAGACACTTTCATATTACTGAGTAAATACCGTCTCAATCCTTCCTCTGTGGAAGTGGTTTTAAACAGGAGCATCAGCATAGATGGATATTAACTATCATATTACTGAGACCGTCTCAATCCTTCCTCTGTGGAAGTGGTTTTAAACAGGACCATCTCAATCCTTCCTCTGTGGAAGTGGTTTTAAACTGGACCGTCTCCATCCTTCCTCTGTGGAAGTGGTTTTCAACAGGACCGTCTCAATCCTTCCTCTGTGGAAGTGGTTTTAAACTGGACCGTCTCCATCCTTCCTCTGTGGAAGTGGTTTTCAACAGGACCGTCTTAATCCTTCCTCTGTGGAAGTGGTTTTAAACTGGACCGTCTCAATCCTTCCTCTGTGGAAGTGGTTTTCAACAGGACCGTCTCAATCCTTCCTCTTTGGAAGTGGTTTTAAACTGGACCGTCTCATTCCTTCCTCTGTGGAAGTGGTTTTCAACAGGACCGTCTCAATCCTTCCTCTGTGGAAGTGGTTTTCAACTGGACCGTCTCAACCCTTCCTCTGTGGAAGTGGTTTTAAACAGGACCGTCTCAAACCTTCCTCTGTGGAAGTGGTTTTAAACAGGACCGTCTCAATCCTTCCTCTGTGGAAGTGGTTTTAAACAGGACCGTTTCCATCCTTCCTCTGTGGAAGTGGTTTTAAACAGGACCGTCTCAAGCCAACCCTCTGTGGAAGTGGTTTTAAACAGGACCGTCTCAAGCCTTCCTCTGTGGAAGTGGTTTTAAACAGGACCGTCTCAAGCCTTCCTCTGTGGAAGTGGTTTTAAACTGGACCGTCTCAACCCTTCCTCTGTGGAAGTGGTTTTAAACAGGAGCATCAGCATAGATGGATATTAACAGCCCTTTTGGATGAAGTGTGTTCAGAAAACAGTTTTCATGTTGAAGACGGGTGAATGTGAATGATTGATCCTATTAATCTCCTCAGCCTCATACACACTGACTGTCCCTCTCTCTCTCTCCTCTCTGTCTCGATCTCGTCTGTCTCCCCCCTCTCTCTCTGTCCCTGTCTCAATCTCTCCTGTCCCCCCCCCACCCCTCTGTCTCGATCTCTCCTCTGTCTCAATCTCTCCTGTCCCCCCCCTCTGTCTCAATCTCTCCTGTCTGTCTCAATCTCTCCTGTCTGTCTCCCCTCTCTCTCTGTCCCTGTCTCAATCTCTCCTGTCCCCCCCCCCTCTGTCTCGATCTCGTCTGTCTCCCCCCTCTCTCTCTGTCCCTGTCTCAATCTCTCCTGTCTGTCCCTTTGTCTCCCTGTGCCTGCCCATCTCCTCCTCCAGACCTTGCAGAGTGGCCAGTGTGTGATGCAGGTGCTGGGTCTGGTCCTGGCCTTTGGTAACTTCATGAATGGTGGCAACCGAACCAGAGGACAGGCTGACGGCTTTAACCTGGATATCCTGCCCAAGCTGAAGGATGTGAAGAGCAGCGTGAGTGTCACTACTAAGGATCTAGGACCTACACCCTATTCCCTATGGCTGGAAGAGGCACTACTAGGGCACTAGGACCTGCACCCTATTCCCTATGGTTGGAAGAGGCACTACTAGGGCACTAGGACCTGCACCCTATTCCCTATGGTTGGAAGAGGCACTACTAGGGCACTAGGACCTGCACCCTATTCCCTATGGTTGGAAGAGGCACTACTAGGGCACTAGGACCTGCACCCTATTCCCTATGGCTGGATGAGGCACTACTAGGGCACTAGGACCTGCACCCTATTCCCTATGGTTGGAAGAGGCACTACTAGGGCACTAGGACCTGCACCCTATTCCCTATGGTTGGAAGAGGCACTACTAGGGCACTAGGACCTGCACCCTATTCCCTATGGCTGGATGAGGCACTGCTAGGGCACTAGGACCTGCACCCTATTCCCTATGGTTGGAAGAGGCACTACTAGGGCACTAGGACCTGCACCCTATTCCCTATGGTTGGAAGAGGCACTACTAGGGCACTAGGACCTGCACCCTATTCCCTATGGTTGGAAGAGGCACTACTAGGGCACTAGGACCTGCACCCTATTCCCTATGGTTGGAAGAGGCACTACTAGGGCACTAGAACCTGCACCCTATTCCCTATGGTTGGAAGAGGCACTACTAGGGCACTAGGACCTGCACCCTATTCCCTATGGTTGGATGAGGCACTACTAGGGCACTAGAACCTGCACCCTATTCCCTATGGTTGGAAGAGGCATTACTAGGGCACTAGGACCTGCACCCTATTCCCTATGGTTGGAAGAGGCACTACTAGGGCACTAGGACCTGCACCCTATTCCCTATGGCTGGAAGAGGCACTACTAGGGCACTAGGACCTGCACCCTATTCCCTATGGTTGGAAGAGGCATTACTAGGGCACTAGGACCTGCACCCTATTCCCTATGGTTGGATGAGGCACTACTAGGGCACTAGGACCTGCACCCTATTCCCTATGGTTGGAAGAGGCACTACTAGGGCACTAGGACCTGCACCCTATTCCCTATGGTTGGATGAGGCACTACTAGGGCACTAGGACCTGCACCCTATTCCCTATGGTTGGAAGAGGCACTACTAGGGCACTAGGACCTGCACCCTATTCCCTATGGTTGGAAGAGGCACTACTAGGGCACTAGGACCTGCACCCTATTCCCTATGGTTGGAAGAGGCACTACTAGGGCACTAGGACCTGCACCCTATTCCCTATGGTTGGAAGAGGCACTACTAGGGCACTAGGACCTGCACCCTATTCCCTATGGTTGGAAGAGGCACTACTAGGGCACTAGGACCTGCACCCTATTCCCTATGGTTGGAAGAGGCACTACTAGGGCACTAGAACCTGCACCCTATTCCCTATGGTTGGATGAGGCACTACTAGGGCACTAGGACCTGCACCCTATTCCCTATGGTTGGAAGAGGCACTACTAGGGCACTAGGACCTGCACCCTATTCCCTATGGTTGGAAGAGGCACTACTAGGGCACTAGGACCTGCACCCTATTCCCTATGGTTGGAAGAGGCACTACTAGGGCACTAGGACCTGCACCCTATTCCCTATGGTTGGAAGAGGCACTACTAGGGCACTAGGACCTGCACCCTATTCCCTATGGCTGGATGAGGCACTACTAGGGCACTAGGACCTGCACCCTATTCCCTATGGTTGGAAGAGGCACTACTAGGGCACTAGGACCTGCACCCTATTCCCTATGGTTGGAAGAGGCATTACTAGGGCACTAGGACCTGCACCCTATTCCCTATGGCTGGATGAGGCACTGCTAGGGCACTAGGACCTGCACCCTATTCCCTATGGTTGGATGAGGCACTGCTAGGGCACTAGGACCTGCACCCTATTCCCTATGGTTGGAAGAGGCACTACTAGGGCACTAGGACCTGCACCCTATTCCCTATGGTTGGATGAGGCACTGCTAGGGCACTAGGACCTGCACCCTATTCCCTATGGTTGGATGAGGCACTGCTAGGGCACTAGGACCTGCACCCTATTCCCTATGGCTGGAAGAGGCACTACTAGGGCACTAGGACCTGCACCCTATTCCCTATGGTTGGATGAGGCACTGCTAGGGCACTAGGACCTGCACCCTATTCCCTATGGCTGGAAGAGGCACTACTAGGGCACTAGGACCTGCACCCTATTCCCTATGGTTGGAAGAGGCACTACTAGGGCACTAGGACCTGCACCCTATGTAGAGTCCATCTGGTCAACAGTAGACCGATGTATAGGCAGTAGGGAGCCTTTTGGGACCCATCTTAGTTATACCTCTAGTTACACTGTTAGACATTACTGTCTATTTGGGACCCAGCTTAGTTATACCTCTAGTGACAGTGTGAGACATTACTGTCTATTTGGGACCCATCTTAGTTACACGTCTAGTGACAGTGTGAGACATGGCAGTCCATTTTGTCAGGGTTTATATTGTGCTGGAAGGCTATACTTACTGTTCCTACCATATTTTATGATACAGATGTGGATTAAAATATATATTTTAATTTTGTAAAAGCTTTGTAGAACACTTTGTGAGAAAGTGTCGTAAACCAAACATGAATTCTGTGAACTGAAGCTAATGTATTTTGTCTTCCTCCTTTTAACAGGATAACACCCGGAGTCTGTTGTCCTACATGGTGTCTTACTATCTGAGACACTTTGACGAGGTACATTGGAATCATGTTCATCCTGTTCTAATCACTCTCTTCTGTCTTAGTGTAACGGATGTGAAATGGCTAGCTAGTTAGCGGGTACGCGCTAGTAGCATTTCAATCAGTTACGTCACTTGCTCTGAAACCTATTAGTAGTGTTGCCCCTTGCTCTGCAAGGGCCGTGGCTTTTGTGGAGCGATGGGTAACGACGCTTCGTGGGTGTCAGTTGTTGATGTGTGCAGAGGGTCCCTGGTTCGCGCCCGTATCGGGGCGAGGGGACGGTTTAAAGTTATACTGTTACATTAGGAGAAGCAGATGGCTAATTATACTCTCTTCTGTCTTGGCACGGGGCAGACCACGACTTCACTTTTATAAATTGTATTTAAGCCCAGTAAGGCGTTTAGCTAGACAAATTATTGGATTTTGATTTAGTCAACAAACAAACAAATTAAATATATATATATAGTTATACACACACAGTACCAGTCAAAAGTTTGGAGACACCTACTTATTCAAGGTTTTTTTCTTTATTTTTACTATTTTCTACATTGTAAAATAATAGTGAAGACATCACAACTATGAAATATCACATATATGGAATCATGTAGTAACCAAAAGAAGTGTTAAACAAATGAAAATATATTTTATATTTGAGATCCTTCAATGTAGCCACCCTTTGCCTTGATGACAGCTTTGCTCATTCTTGGCATTCTCTCAACCAGCTTCATGAGGTAGTCACCTGGAAGGCATTTCAATTAACAGGTGTGCCTTAAGTTAATTTGTGGAATGTCTTTCTTTAATGCGTTTGAGCCAATCAGTTGTGTTGTGACAAGGTAAGGGAGGTATAGCTTCTACATCTGCATTGCTTGCTGTTTGGGGTTTTAGGCTGGGTTTCTGTACAGCACTTTGAGACAGCAGCTGATGTAAGAAGGGCTTTATAAATAAATTTGATTTGATATAAATTAATTAGATTTGTATACAGAAGATATCCCAATTTGGCAAAAGACCAAGTCCATATTGTGGCAAGAACAGCTCAAATAAGTGAAGAGACGCAACAGTCCATTACTTTAAGACATGAAGGTCAGTCAATTGGGAAAATTAAGAACGTTTCTTAAAGTGCATTCGCAAAAACCATCAAGCGCTTTGGTGAAACTGGCTCTCATGAGGACCGCCACAGGAAAGGAAGACCCAGAGTTACCTCTGCTGCAGAGGATAAATTCATTAGTTACCTGCACCTCAGATTGGAAAGGAAGACCCAGAGTTACCTCTGCTGCAGAGGATAAAATCATTAGAGATTAACTGCACCTCAGATTGGAAAGGAAGACCCAGAGTTACCTCTGCTGCAGAGGATAAGATCATTAGAGATTAACTGCACCTCAGATTGCAGCCCAAATAAATGCTTCATAGAGTTCAGGTAACAGACACATCTCAACATCAACTGTTCAGAGGAGACTGCGTGAATCAGGCCTTCATGGTCGAATTGCTGCAAAGAAACCACTTCTAAAAGGACACCGATAAGAAGAAGAGACTTGCTTGGGCCAAGAAACACGAGCAACGGACATTAGACTGGTGGAAATCACTCCTTTTGGTCTGATGAGTCCAAATTGGAGATTTTTGGTTCCGACCACCGTCTTTGTGAGACGCAGAGTAAGTGAACGGATGATCTCTGCATGTGTGGTTCCCACCTTGAAGCATGGAGGAGGTGGTGTGGGGGTGCTTTGCTGGTGACACTGATTGATTTAGATTTCAAGGCATACTTAACCAGCATGGCTACCACAGCATTGTGCAATACGCCATCCCATCAGGTTTGGGCTTAGTGGGACTATCATTTGTTTTTCAACAGGACAATGACGAAACACACCTCCAGGCTGTGTAAGGGATATTTAACCAAGAAGGAGAGTGATGGAGTGCGTCATCAGATGACTTGGCCTCCACAATCACCTGACCTCAACCCAATTGAGATGAGTTGGACCACAGAGTGAAGAAAAATCAGCCAACAAGTGCTCTGCACATGTGGGAACTCCTTCAAGTCTGTTGGAAAAGCATTCCTCATGAAGCTGGTTGAGAGAATGCCAAGAGTGTGCAAAGCTGTCATCAAGGCAAAGGCTGGCTACTTTGAAGAATCTAAAATGTATTTGGATTTGTTTAACACTTTTTTGATTACTACATGATTCCATATGTGTTTCATAGTTTTGATGTCTTCAGTATTATTTTACACTGTTGAAAATAGTAAATTACCCTAAACCACTCTACATGATCTACCTCTACTACCCTAACCCACTCTACATGATCTAACTCTACTACCCTAACCCACTCTACATGATCTACCTCTACTACCCTAACCCACTCTACATGATCTACCTCTACTACCCTAACCCACTCTACATGATCTAACTCTACTACCCTAACCCACTCTACATGATCTAACTCTACTACCCTAACCCACTCTACATGATCTAACTCTACTACCCTAACCCACTCTACATGATCTAACTCTACCACCCTAACCCACTCTACATGATCTAACTCTACTACCCTAACCCACTCTACATGATCTAACTCTACTACCCTAACCCACTCTACATGATCTACCTCTACTACCCTAACCCACTCTACATGATCTACCTCTACTACCCTAACCCACTCTACATGATCTACCTCTACTACCCTAACCCACTCTACATGATCTACCTCTACTACCCTAACCCACTCTACATGATCTAACTCTGTTACTAACCCACTCTACATGATCTAACTCTACTACCCTAACCCACTCTACATGATCTAGCTCTACTACCCTAACCCACTCTACATGATCTAACTCTACTACCCTAACCCACTCTACATGATCTAACTCTACTACCCTAACCCACTTTACATGATCTAACTCTGTTACTAACCCACTCTACTTGATATAACTCTACTACCCTAACCCACTCTACATGATCTAACTCTACTACCCTAACCCACTCTACATGATCTAACTCTACTACCCTAACCCACTCTACATGATCTAACTCTGTTACTAACCCACTCTACATGATCTAACTCTACTACCCTAACCCACTCTACATGATCTAACTCTGTAACCCTAACCCACTCTACTTGATATAACTCTACATGATCTAACTCTACTACCCTAACCCACTCTACATGATCTAACTCTACTACCCTAACCCACTCTACATGATCTAACTCTGTTACTAACCCACTCTACATGATCTAACTCTACTACCCTAACCCACTCTACATGATCTACCTCTACTACCCTAACCCACTCTACATGATCTAACTCTACCACCCTAACCCACTCTACATGATCTAACTCTACTACTAACCCACTCTACATGATCTAACTCTGTTACTAACCCACTCTACATGATCTAACTCTACTACCCTAACCCACTCTACATGATCTACCTCTACTACCCTAACCCACTCTACATGATCTAACTCTACTACCCTAACCCACTCTACATGATCTAACTCTACTACCCTAACCCACTCTACATGATCTAACTCTACTACCCTAACCCACTCTACATGATCTAACTCTACTACCCTAACCCACTCTACATGATCTAACTCTACTACCCTAACCCACTCTACATGATCTAACTCTACTACCCTAACCTACTCTACATGATCTAACTCTACTACCCTAACCCACTCTACATGATCTAACTCTACTACCCTAATCCACTCTACATGATCTAACTCTACCACCCTAACCCACTCTACATGATCTAACTCTACTACCCTAACCCACTCTACATGATCTAACTCTACTACCCTAACCCACTCTACATGATCTACCTCTACTACCCTAACCCACTCTACATGATCTAACTCTACTACCCTAACCCACTCTACATGATCTAACTCTACTACCCTAACCCACTCTACATGATCTAACTCTACTACCCTAACCCACTCTACATGATCTAACTCTACCACCCTAACCCACTCTACATGATCTAACTCTACTACCCTAACCCACTCTACATGATCTAACTCTACTACCCTAACCCACTCTACATGATCTACCTCTACTACCCTAACCCACTCTACATGATCTACCTCTACTACCCTAACCCACTCTACATGATCTACCTCTACTACCCTAACCCACTCTACATGATCTACCTCTACTACCCTAACCCACTCTACATGATCTAACTCTGTTACTAACCCACTCTACATGATCTAACTCTACTACCCTAACCCACTCTACATGATCTAGCTCTACTACCCTAACCCACTCTACATGATCTAACTCTACTACCCTAACCCACTCTACATGATCTAACTCTACTACCCTAACCCACTTTACATGATCTAACTCTGTTACTAACCCACTCTACTTGATATAACTCTACTACCCTAACCCACTCTACATGATCTAACTCTACTACCCTAACCCACTCTACATGATCTAACTCTACTACCCTAACCCACTCTACATGATCTAACTCTGTTACTAACCCACTCTACATGATCTAACTCTACTACCCTAACCCACTCTACATGATCTAACTCTGTTACCCTAACCCACTCTACTTGATATAACTCTACATGATCTAACTCTACTACCCTAACCCACTCTACATGATCTAACTCTACTACCCTAACCCACTCTACATGATCTAACTCTGTTACTAACCCACTCTACATGATCTAACTCTACTACCCTAACCCACTCTACATGATCTACCTCTACTACCCTAACCCACTCTACATGATCTAACTCTACCACCCTAACCCACTCTACATGATCTAACTCTACTACTAACCCACTCTACATGATCTAACTCTGTTACTAACCCACTCTACATGATCTAACTCTACTACCCTAACCCACTCTACATGATCTAACTCTACTACCCTAACCCACTCTACATGATCTAACTCTACTACCCTAACCCACTCTACATGATCTAACTCTACTACCCTAACCCACTCTACATGATCTAACTCTACTACCCTAACCCACTCTACATGATCTAACTCTACTACCCTAACCCACTCTACATGATCTAACTCTACTACCCTAACCCACTCTACATGATCTAACTCTACTACCCTAACCCACTCTACATGATCTAACTCTGTTACTAACCCACTCTACATGATCTAACTCTACCACCCTAACCCACTCTACATGATCTAACTCTACTACCCTAACCCACTCTACATGATCTAACTCTACTACCCTAACCCACTCTACATGATCTAACTCTACTACCCTAACCCACTCTACATGATCTAACTCTACTACCCTAACCCACTCTACATGATCTAACTCTACTACCCTAACCCACTCTACATGATCTAACTCTACTACCCTAACCCACTCTACATGATCTAACTCTACTACCCTAACCCACTCTACATGATCTAACTCTGTTACTAACCCACTCTACATGATCTAACTCTACCACCCTAACCCACTCTACATGATCTAACTCTACTACCCTAACCCACTCTACATGATCTAACTCTGTTACTAACCCACTCTACATGATCTAACTCTACTACCCTAACCCACTCTACATGATCTAACTCTACTACCCTAACCCACTCTACATGATCTAACTCTACTACCCTAACCCACTCTACATGATCTAACTCTACTACCCTAACCCACTCTACATGATCTAACTCTACCCTAACCCACTCTACATGATCTAACTCTGTTACTAACCCACTCTACATGATCTAACTCTACTACCCTAACCCACTCTACATGATCTAACTCTACTACCCTAACCCACTCTCATGATCTAACTCTACTACCCTAACCCACTCTACATGATCTACCTCTACTACCCTAACCCACTCTACCTGATCTACCTCTACTACCCTAACCCACTCTACATGATCTACCTCTACTACCCTAACCCGCTCTACATGATCTAACTCTACTACCCTAACCCACTCTACATGATCTAACTCTGTTACTAACCCACTCTACATGATCTAACTCTACTACCCTAACCCACTCTACATGATCTAACTCTGTTACTAACCCACTCTACATGATCTAACTCTGTTACTAACCCACTCTACATGATCTAACTCTACTACCCTAAGCCACTCTACATGATCTAACTCTACTACCCTAACCCACTCTACATGATCTAACTCTACTACCCTAACCCACTCTACATGATCTAACTCTACTACCCTAACCCACTCTACATGATCTAACTCTGTTACTAACCCACTCTACATGATCTAACTCTACTACCCTAACCCACTCTTCATGATCTAACTCTGTTACGAACCCACTCTACATGATCTACCTCTACTACCTTAACCCACTCTACATGATCTAACTCTACTACCCTAACCCACTCTACATGATCTACCTCTACTACCCTAACCCACTCTACATGATCTACCTCTACTACCCTAACCCACTCTACATGATCTAACTCTACTACCCTAACCCACTCTACATGATCTAACTCTACTACCTTAACCCACTCTACATGATCTAACTCTACCACCCTAACCCACTCTACATGATCTAACTCTACTACCCTAACCCACTCTACATGATCTAACTCTGTTACTAACCCACACTACATGATCTAACTCTACTACCCTAACCCACTCTACATGATCTAACTCTACTACCCTAACCCACTCTACATGATCTAACTCTACTACCCTAACCCACTCTACATGATCTAACTCTACTACCCTAACCCACTCTACATGATCTACCTCTACTACCCTAACCCACTCTACCTGATCTACCTCTACTACCCTAACCCACTCTACATGATCTAACTCTACTACCCTAACCCACTCTACCTGATCTAACTCTACTACCCTAACCCACTCTACATGATCTACCTCTACTACCCTAACCCACTCTACCTGATCTACCTCTACTACCCTAACCCACTCTACATGATCTAACTCTACTACCCTAACCCACTCTACATGATCTAACTCTACTACCCTAACCCACTCTACATGATCTAACTCTACTACCCTAACCCACTCTACATGATCTAACTCTGTTACTAACCCACTCTACATGATCTAACTCTACTACCCTAACCCACTCTACATGATCTACCTCTACTACCCTAACCCACTCTACATGATCTAACTCTACTACCCTAACCCACTCTACCTGATCTAACTCTACTACCCTAACCCACTCTACCTGATCTAACTCTACTACCCTAACCCACTCTACATGATCTACCTCTACTACCCTAACCCACTCTACCTGATCTACCTCTACTACCCTAACCCACTCTACATGATCTAACTCTACTACCCTAACCCACTCTACATGATCTAACTCTACTACCCTAACCCACTCTACATGATCTAACTCTGTTACTAATCCACTCTACATGATCTAACTCTACTACCCTAACCCACTCTACATGATCTACCTCTACTACCCTAACCCACTCTACCTGATCTACCTCTACTACCCTAACCCACTCTACATGATCTAACTCTACTACCCTAACCCACTCTACATGATCTACCTCTACTACCCTAACCCACTCTACCTGATCTACCTCTACTACCCTAACCCACTCTACATGATCTAACTCTACTACCCTAACCCACTCTACATGATCTAACTCTACTACCCTAACCCACTCTACATGATCTAACTCTACTACCCTAACCCACTCTACATGATCTAACTCTGTTACTAACCCACTCTACATGATCTAACTCTACTACCCTAACCCACTCTACATGATCTAACTCTGTTACTAACCCACTCTACATGATCTAACTCTACTACCCTAACCCACTCTACATGATCTACCTCTACTACCCTAACCCACTCTACCTGATCTACCTCTACTACCCTAACCCACTCTACATGATCTAACTCTACTACCCTAACCCACTCTACATGATCTAACTCTACTACCCTAACCCACTCTACATGATCTAACTCTGTTACTAATCCACTCTACATGATCTAACTCTACTACCCTAACCCACTCTACATGATCTAACTCTGTTACTAACCCACTCTACATGATCTAACTCTACTACCCTAACCCACTCTACATGATCTAACTCTACTACCCTAACCCACTCTACATGATCTAACTCTGTTACTAACCCACTCTACATGATCTAACTCTACTACCCTAACCCCGCTGCTGTGTCTAATGCTCTAAGGACAAAGGTCATGTCATGTGTACTCAGGACGCCGGCAGGGAGACGTGTCTCTACCCTCTCCCTGAGCCCCAGGACCTGTTCCAGGCTTCACAGATGAAGTTTGAGGACTTTCAGAAGGACCTGACCAAACTAAAGAAGGACCTCCGAGGTAACTGAACCAAAAAATATATAAACACAGCAATGTCAAAGATTTTACTGAGTTACAGTTCATATTAGGAAATCAGTCAATTGAAATAAATAAATTAGACCCTGATCTATGGATTTCATATGACTGGGAATACCGATATGTGTCTGGTGGTCACATATATACTACATGACTAAAAGTGTGTGGACACCTGCTCGTCGAACATCTCATTCCAAAATCATTGGCATTAATATGGAGTTGGTCCCCCCCTTTGCTGCTGTAACAGCCTCCACTCTTCTGGGAAGGCTTTCCACTAGATGTTGGAACATTGCTGCTATAACAGCCTCCACTCTTCTGGGAAGGCTTTCCACTAGATGTTGGAACATTGCTGCTATAACAGCCTCCACTCTTCTGGGAAGGCTTTCCACTAGATGATGGAACATTGCTGCTATAACAGCCTCCACTCTTCTGGGAAGGCTTTCCACTAGATGTTGGAACATTGCTGCTATAACAGCCTCCACTCTTCTGGGAAGGCTTTCCACTAGATGATGGAACATTGCTGCTATAACAGCCTCCACTTTTCTGGGAAGGCTTTCCGCTAGATGTTGGAACATTGCTGCTATAACAGCCTCCACTTTTCTGGGAAGGCTTTCCACTAGATGTTGGAACATTGCTGCTATAACAGCCTCCACTCCTCTGGGAAGGCTTTCCACTAGATGTTGGAACATTGCTGCTATAACAGCCTCCACTCTTCTAGGAAAACTTTCCACTAGATGTTGGAACATTGCTGCTATAACAGCCTCCACTCTTCTGGGAAGGCTTTCCACTAGATGATGGAACATTGCTGCTATAACAGCCTCCACTTTTCTGGGAAGGCTTTCCGCTAGATGTTGGAACATTGCTGCTATAACAGCCTCCACTCCTCTGGGAAGGCTTTCCACTAGATGTTGGAACATTGCTGCTATAACAGCCTCCACTCTTCTGGGAAGGCTTTCCACTAGATGTTGGAACATTGCTGCTATAACAGCCTCCACTCTTCTGGGAAGGCTTTCCACTAGATGTTGGAACATTGCTGCTATAACAGCCTCTACTCTTCTGGGAAGGCTTTCCACTAGATGTTGGAACATTGCTGCTATAACAGCCTCCACTCTTCTGGGAAGGCTTTCCACTAGATGTTGGAACATTGCTGTTATAACAGCCTCTACTCTTCAGGGAAGGCTTTCCACTAGATGTTGGAACATTGCTGCTATAACAGCCTCCACTCTTCTGGGAAGGCTTTCCACTAGATGTTGGAACATTGCTGCTATAACAGCCTCCACTCTTCTGGGAAGGCTTTCCACTAGATGATGGAACATTGCTGCTATAACAGCCTCCACTCTTCTGGGAAGGCTTTCCACTAGATGTTGGAATATTGCTGCTATAACAGCCTCCACTCTTCTGGGAAGGCTTTCCACTAGATGTTGGAATATTGCTGCTATAACAGCCTCCACTCTTCTGGGAAGGCTTTCCGCTAGATGTTGGAACATTGCTGCTATAACAGCCTCCACTCTTCTGGGAAGGCTTTCCACTAGATGTTGGAACATTGCTGCTATAACAGCCACCACTCTTCTGGGAAGGCTTTCCACTAGATGATGGAACATTGCTGCTATAACAGCCTCCACTCTTCTGGGAAGGCTTTCCACTAGATGTTGGAACATTGCTGCTATAACAGCCTCCACTCTTCTGGGAAGGCTTTCCACTAGATGTTGGAACATTGCTGCTATAACAGCCTCCACTCTTCTGGGAAGGCTTTCCGCTAGATGTTGGAACATTGCTCCTATAACAGCCTCCACTCTTCTGGGAAGGCTTTCCACTAGATGTTGGAACATTGCTCCTATAACAGCCTCCACTCTTCTGGGAAGGCTTTCCACTAGATGTTGGAACATTGCTGCTATAACAGCCTCCACTCTTCTGGGAAGGCTTTCCACTAGATGATGGAACATTGCTGCTATAACAGCCTCTACTCTTCTGGGAAGGCTTTCCACTAGATGTTGGAACATTGCTGCTATAACAGCCTCCACTCTTCTGGGAAGGCTTTTCACTAGATGTTGGAACATTGCTGCTATAACAGCCTCTACTCTTCTGGGAAGGCTTTCCACTAGATGATGGAACATTGCGAAGAGGGGACTTGCTTCCATTCAGCCTCAAGCATTAGTGAGGTTTGGCACTGATGTTGGGCGATTAGGCCTGGCTCGCAGTCGGCCTTCCAATTCATCCCAAAGGTGTTCGATGTCATTGTATGCTGTAGCGTTAAGATTTCCCTTCACTGGAACTAAGAGCCCAAAAAAAAACATGAAAAACAGCCCCTGACCATTATTCCTCCTCCACCAAACTTTACAGTTGGTACTATGCATTCAGGGAGGTAACGTTCTCCTAGCATCAGCCAAACCCAGATTCGCCCGTCGGACTGCCAGATGGTAAAGCGTGATTCATCACTCCAGAGAAAGCGTTTCCGCTGGTCCAGAGTCCAATGGTGGCGAGCTTTACACCACTCCTGCAGACGCTTGGCATTATAAATGGTGATCTTAGGCTTGTGTGCGGCTGCTCGGCCATGGAAACATATGTAATGACTCTCCCGGCCAACAGTTATTGTGCTGTCGTTGCTTCCAGAGGCAGTTTGAAACTCTGTAGTGAGTGTTGCAACTGAGGACAGACCATTTTTACGCGCTTCAGTGCTCCGCGGTCCCATTCGGTGGGCTTTTGTGGCCTACCACTTCGCGCCTGAGCCGTTGTTGCTCCAAGACATTACCTACTATCTCCTAGGCCCTCTACCCCCCGACCTCTCCCAGGCCCCCGACCTCTCCCAGGCCCCCGACCTCTCCCAGGCCCCCGACCTCTCCCAGTCCCCCGACCTCTCCCAGGCCCCCTACCCCTCCCTGCCGATCCTAGGCCCTCTACCCTTCCCTGGCGATCCTAGGCCCTCTACCCTTCCCTGCCGATCCTAGGCCCTCTACCCCTCCCTGACGATCCTAGGCCCTCTACCCCTCCCTACCTCTCCTAGGCCCCCTGCCTCTCCTAGGCCCTCTACCTCTCCCTGCCTCTCCTAGGCCCTCTACCCCTCCCTGCCTCTCCTAGGCCCTCTACCCCTCCCTGACGATCCTAGGCCCTCTACCCCTCCCTACCTCTCCTAGGCCCCCTGCCTCTCCTAGGCCCTCTACCTCTCCCTGCCTCTCCTAGGCCCTCTACCCCTCCCTGCCTCTCCTAGGCCCTCTACCCCTCCCTGCCTCTCCTAGGCCCCCTACCTCTCCTAGGCCCTCTACCCCTCCATGCCTTTCCTAGGCCCCCTACCTCTCCTAGGCCCCCTACCTCTCCTAGGCCCTCTACCCCTCCATGCCTCTTCTAGGCCCCCTACCTCTCCTAGGCCCTCTACCCCTCCCTGACTCTCCTAGGCTCCCTGCCTCTCCTAGGCCCCCTACTCCTCCCTGCCTCTCCTAGGCCCTCTACCTCTCCCTGCCTCTCCTAGGCTCCCTACCCCTCCCTGCCTCTCCTAGGCCCTCTACCTCTCCCTGCCTCTCCTAGGCCCTCTACTCCTCCCTACCTCTCCTAGACCCTCTACCCCTCGCTACCTCTCCTAGGCCCCCTGCCTCTCCTAGGCCCTCTACCCCTCCCTGCCTCTCCTAGGCCCTCTACCCCTCCTAGGCCCTCTACCTCTCCCTGCCTCTCCTAGGCCCTCTGCCTCTCCCAGACCCTCTACCCCCCCTACCTCTCCTAGGCCCTCTACCCCTCCCTGCCTCTCCTAGACCCTCTACCCCTCCCTGCCTCTCCTAGGCCCTCTACCTCTCCCTGCCTCTCCTAGGCCCTCTACCCCTCCCTGCCTCTCCTAGGCGCTCTACCCCTCCTTGCCTCTCCTAGGCCCTCTACTCCTCCCTGTCTCTCCCAGACCCTCTACCCCCCCCTACCTCTCCTAGGCTCTCTACCTCTCCCTGCCTCTCCTAGGCCCTCTACCTCTCCCTGCCTCTCCTAGGCCCTCTACCTCTCCCTGCCTCTCCTAGGCCCTCTACCTCTCCCTGCCTCTCCTAGGCCCTCTACCCCTCCCTGCCTCTCCTAGGCCCTCTACTCCTCCCTGCCTCTCCTAGGCCCCCTGCCCCTCCCTGCCTCTCCTAGGCCCCCTGCCTCTCCTAGGCCCTCTACCCCTCCCTGCCTCTCCTAGGCCCTCTACCTCTCCCTGCCTCTCCTAGGCCCTCTACCTCTCCCTGCCTCTCCTAGGCCCTCTGCCTCTCCCAGACCCTCTACCCCCCCTACCTCTCCTAGGCCCTCTACCCCTCCCTGCCTCTCCTAGACCCTCTACCCCTCCCTGCCTCTCCTAGGCCCTCTACCTCTCCCTGCCTCTCCTAGGCCCTCTACCCCTCCCTGCCTCTCCTAGGCGCTCTACCCCTCCTTGCCTCTCCTAGGCCCTCTACTCCTCCCTGTCTCTCCCAGACCCTCTACCCCCCCCTACCTCTCCTAGGCTCTCTACTTCTCCCTGCCTCTCCTAGGCCCTCTACCTCTCCCTGCCTCTCCTATGCCCTCTACCTCTCCCTGCCTCTCCTAGGCCCTCTACCTCTCCCTGCCTCTCCTAGGCCCTCTACTCCTCCCTGCCTCTCCTAGGCCCCCTGCCCCTCCCTGCCTCTCCTAGGCCCCCTGCCTCTCCTAGGCCCTCTACCCCTCCCTGCCTCTCCTAGGCCCTCTACCTCTCCCTGCCTCTCCTAGGCCCTCTACCCCTCCCTGCCTCTCCTAGGCCCTCTACCCCTCCCTGCCTCTCCTAGGCCCTCTACCCCTCCCTGCCTCTCCTAGGCCCTCTACCCCTCCCTGCCTCTCCTAGGCCCTCTACCCCTCCCTGCCTCTCCTAGGCCCTCTACCCCTCCCTGCCTCTCCTAGGCCCTCTACCCCTCCCTGCCTCTCCTAGGCCCTCTACCCCTCCCTGCCTCTCCTAGGCCCTCTACCCCTCCCTGCCTCTCCTAGACCCTCTACCCCTCCCTGCCTCTCCTAGACCCTCTACCCCTCCCTGCCTCTCCTAGGCTCCCTGCCTCTCCTAGGCCCTCTACCCCTCCCTGCCTCTCCTAGGCCCTCTACCTCTCCCTGCCTCTCCTAGGCCCCCTGCCTCTCCTAGGCCCTCTACCTCTCCCTGCCTCTCCTAGGCCCTCTACCTCTCCCTGCCTCTCCTAGGCCCTCTACCTCTCCCTGCCTCTCCTAGGCCCTCTACCCCTCCCTGCCTCTCCTAGGCCCTCTACCCCTCCTTGCCTCTCCTAGGCCCTCTACCCCTCCGCTCATCATACAGGGGTTGCTTGAATGATTACGCTAATTATCCAGGGAGCTTCAGACATAAGGACTCCACTTCCATATGTAAATATTGATGTAAATGTAGTGTACAGCGCTGGCAGGGAACAGGCCTTTGAACACAGTGTGTAAACTACAAGTTATTTCCTGAAGGTCAAGCATTTAGAAGGCTGGAAGTTGTTAACACATTGGAAATGGTAAACAGATCTTTCTCTCTTTTTCAAGGTCACTGTCACTCGCTCATTCGCTCTCTCTAACTCGCTCGCTCTCCTTTCTCTCTAACTGGCTCCCTTTCTCTCTAACTCACTCCCTGTCTCTCTCTCTCTTGCTCTTTGTAACTCACTCCCTGTCTCTCTCTCTCTCTTGCTCTTTGTAACTCACTCCCTGTCTCTCTCTCTCTTGCTCTTTGTAACTCACTCCCTGTCTCTCTCTCTCTCTTGCTCTCTAACTCGCTCCCTGTCTCGCTCGCTCTCTCTGTAACTCGCTCCCTTTCCCTCTTTCTCTCAAAACATTTTTTTAAAGAAAAGACTTCTCACCGTCTTCCCGTTATAATTTTTTTACATTCCTGGATTGTTCTCGTCCCCACGTCTGTCTTATCAATCAACCAGATTAAACCTGACCCCTCTACGCTGAGGTCACCGCTGTCAGAGCCCCGCGCGCAGGCCAGGGAGAGGGCAGGGCAGCAGACTATTTCAGAGGTAGACAGACTATTTCAGGACAGAACCATATCAGGGTCATTTGGAGGAATGGGCCATTTTCTCTCTGATTCTCTTAGTTTTTAATGTGGTTCCAAGCAGCTCATTAAATGATGAGGAAGCAGGAGAGAGTTAAACACATCCTAGTTCCTACACTGAACTATGACAGCTTGGCTGAATCCCAAATGGCACTCTATTCCCTATATAAACCTAGTGCACTACATAGGGCTGTAGTATAAAGTAGTGCACTACATAGGGAATAGGGCTGTAGTATAAAGTAGTGTACTATATAGGGCTGTAGTATAAAGTAGTGCACTACATAGGGAATAGGGCTGTAGTATAAAGTAGTGCACTATATAGGGAATAGGGCTGTAGTATAAAGTAGTGCACTACATAGGGAATAGGGCTGTAGTATAAAGTAGTGCACTATATAGGGCTGTAGTATAAAGTAGTGCACTACATAGGGAATAGGGCTGTAGTATAGAGTAGTGCACTATATAGGGAATAGGGCTGTAGTATAGAGTAGTGCACTATATAGGGAATAGGGCTGTAGTATAGAGTAGTGCACTATATAGGGAATAGGGCTGTAGTATAAAGTAGTGTACTATATAGGGAATAGGGCTGTAGTATAAAGTAGTGCACAATATAGGGAATAGGGCTGTAGTATAAAGTAGTGCACTATATAGGGAATAGGGCTGTAGTATAAAGTAGTGCACTACATAGGGCTGTAGTATAAAGTAATGCACTACATAGGGAATAGGGCTGTAGTATAAAGTAGTGCACTATATAGGGAATAGGGCTGTAGTATAAAGTAGTGCACTACATAGGGAATAGGGCTGTAGTATAAAGTAGTGCACTACATAGGGAATAGGGCTGTAGTATAAAGTAGTGCACTACATAGGGAATAGGGCTGTAGTATAAAGTAGTGTACTATATAGGGAATAGGGCTGTAGTCCACTACATAGGGAATAGGGCTGTAGTATAAAGTAGTGCACTATATAGGGAATAGGGCTGTAGTATAAAGTAGTTCACTATATTTTTTTTAAAGTTCAACATTTTACTGTCACGTTCTATTGGTGAGAAGCAGTTGAGCGCAGGTAGCTATCCCTCTGTCAGGACTGAGACCATGTTTCTCCCTGTCCTCGGGACGTCAACCGGAGAAACTATTTGCACTTTAACTACAGGGGGGGTCACTTCTCCGACGGAGAAGGGCGACGTCTTACGAGTTCCAACCCAACTTGTCAGTTTTAGTGAGTTGTATTGTTGTTATCACTGACCTTGATTTAGACTTCATCTCCGACTCAGCTGTTCCACTGTTCATACCGGACCATAATGCTTTGCTCTATGGGCTACCGAAACGCTGCAGGCGTAGACGTGGGATGATGAGGTGGGTGAAATTGGAGGTGAAGAGAAAACCGAACGGCGCTCTCCTCCTATTGGCCAATGTCCAGTCACTGGAGAATAAGATGGATGACTCTCGGACGACGCTCATCCATTAGAGAGACTTTAACAATATAATGTCTTAGTGAAACGTGGCTGGATGAGGACGCTAGGCTCGTGTAACCCATGTGAAATGGCTAGCTAGTTAGCGGTGGTGCGCGCTAATAGCGTTTCAATCGGTGACTTCACTCTCTCTGAGACCTTGAAGTAGTTGTTCCCCTTGCTCTGCAAGGGCCGCGGCTTTTTGTGGCGCGATGGGTAACGATGCTTCGAGGGTGGTTGTTGTCAATGTGTTCCTGGTTCGAGCCCAGATAGGGATGGAAAGCTATCCTGTTACACTATAATATCGTACTCGGTGGATTCTCCATGAGTTTGCAGGATCGGACTGTGGCTTCAGGAAAAACAAAGTGTTTTTTTTCATGTTCTGCTTCAAGTTTGAAGTAAATCTTGTGCTTTTGATCACCTGGTTTTTAATGCAGGGTGACTTCAAACCGTCCCACCTCACTTCTACCAACACATCTCCTGTGCCCCTATGGGCGCTAAAACTCCAGACCCACCTGTATTCTACCCACAGAAACTCTTACAGGGCACTGCCTCGTCCTCCCTTCGGCAAATCTCAGCGTGACTCCATTCTCCTGCTTCCTGTTTACAAACAAAAAGCTAAAACAGGATGTACCAGTGACGCACTCCAATACAGAAGTGGTCGGACAAAGCAGACCCGCTTACAATGAACGTGACACAGACGCATACAAGAAATCTACGACCTCCGAGTCTTCAAACCTGCAAAAAGACGATATAGGAGGCAAAAGGAATCTTATTACAGCGACTATGAAGCTTGTTGTATGTGACGGGGTCTTGCAGACGGTAACGGATTACAAAGGGAAGCCATGAAGCCATGAACTTCCCAGCGACACAAAACTCCCAAACGAGCTAAATGTCTTTCTAGGATCTCTTTGAGGAATATAACGCTGTGCCTTGCGTGGAAAAGCCCCTGCTTTTCCAGACGACTGCTATCTCGCTGTGCGTGGCCGATGTGAGCAAAACATTTAAACAGGTTTAACAATCAATCAAATTTATTTATATAGCCCTTCGTACATCAGCTGATATCTCAAAGTGCTCTACAGAAACCCAACCTAAAACCCCAAACAGCAAGCAATGCATGTGTAGAAGCACGGTGGATAGTGAAAAACTCCCTAGAAAGACCGCCGGGCCAGATGGAATACTGGTTCTCAAAGCATCCGCCGACCAGCTGGCAGGTGTCTACAGACATTTTAAATCTCTCGTTGTCCAAGTCTGTAATCCCAACATGTGCCAAACTGATCACCATTGAAAGGCTGGTCATGACGCACCATCATCCCAGACACCCTAGAACCACTCCAATTCGTATACCGCCCCAACAAATCCACAAATAAAGCAATCTCAATTGCACTTCACACTACCCTCTCCCACAAGAAGGGAAATAACTATGTGAGAATGCTGTTCATTGACTACAGCTCAGCGTTAAACACCATAGTGCCCTTAAAAGCTCACCACTAAGCTAAGGACCCTGGGACAAAACACCTCCCTCTATGACTGACTTCCTGACAGGTCACCCCCAGGTGGTGAGGCTAGTCAACAACACCTCCCTCTATGACTGACTTCCTGACAGGCCGCCCCCAGGTGGTGAGGCTAGGCAACAACACCTCCCTCTGCGACTGACTTCCTGACAGGCCGCCCCCAGGTGGTGAGGCTAGTCAACAACACCTCCCTCTATGACTGACTTCCTGACAGGCTGCCCCCAGGTGGTGAGGCTAGGCAACAACACCTCCCTCTGCGACTGACTTCCTGACAGGTCACCCCCAGGTGGTGAGGCTAGGCACCAACACCTCCCTCTGCGACTGACTTCCTGACAGGCCGCCCCCAGGTGGTGAGGCTAGGCAACAACACCTCCCTCTGCGACTGACTTCCTGACAGGCCGCCCCCAGGTGGTGAGGCTAGGCACCACCTCGGGGTTGCGTGCTTGGTTCCCTCATGTACTTCCTGTTCACCCACGACTGCGTGGCCATACATGACTCAAACACCATCATCAAGTTTTACTAACGACACAACGGTGGAAGGCCTGATCACCGGCGGAGATGATTCAGCCAACAGGGAGGACGTCAGAGACTTAGCAGTGTGGTGCCAGGACAACAACCTCTCCCTCAACATCAGCAAGACTGAGGAGCTGATCGAGGACTACAGGGAGGACGTCAGAGACTTAGCAGTGTGGTGCCAGGACAACAACCTCTCCCTCAACGTCAGCAAGACTGAGGAGCTGATCGAGGACTACAGGGAGGACGTCAGAGACTTAGCAGTGTGGTGCCAGGACAACAACCTCTCCCTCAACGTCAGAAAGACTGAGGAGCTGATCGAGGACTACAGGGAGGACGTCAGAGACTTAGCAGTGTGGTGCCAGGACAACAGCCTCTCCCTCAACGTCAGGAAGACTGAGGAGCTGATCGAGGACTACAGGGAGGACGTCAGAGACTTAGCAGTGTGGTGCCAGGACAACAACCTCTCCCTCAACGTCAGCAAGACTGAGGAGCTGATCGAGGACTACAGGGAGGACGTCAGAGACTTGGCAGTGTGGTGCCAGGACAACAACCTCTCCCTCAACGTCAGAAAGACTGAGGAGCTGATCGAGGACTACAGGGAGGACGTCAGAGACTTAGCAGTGTGGTGCCAGGACAACAGCCTCTCCCTCAACGTCAGCAAGACTGAGGAGCTGATCGAGGACTACAGGAGAAAGAGGGAGAGCACGCCCCCATCCACATCGACAATGCTGTTGTGGAGCGGGTCGAGAGCTTTATCCTCGTCACCCACTTCACCAATGATTTACCATGGTCCACACACACCCACAGTTTTCAGCCTCAGTAATCCCTCTGTTCTGTAGCTATATGGTCCTCTCTCTTTACAGTAATCCCTCTGTTCTGTAGCTATATGGTCCTCTCTCTTTACAGTAAGCCCTCTCTGTTCTGTAGCTGTATGGTCCTCTCTCTTTACAGTAAGCCCTCTCTGTTCTGTAGCTATATGGTCCTCTCTCTTTACAGTAAGCCCTCTCTGTTCTGTAGCTATATGGTCCTCTCTCTTTACAGTAAGCCCTCTCTGTTCTGTAGCTTAATGGTCCTCTCTCTTTACAGTAAGCCCTCTCTGTTCTGTAGCTATATGGTCCTCTCTCTTTACAGTAAGTCCTCTCTGTTCTGTAGCTATATGGTCCTCTCTCTTTACAGTAAGCCCTCTCTGTTCTGTAGCTATATGGTCCTCTCTCTTTACAGTAAGTCCTCTCTGTTCTGTAGCTATATGGTCCTCTCTCTTTACAGTAAGCCCTCTCTCTGTTCTGTAGCTATATGGTCCTCTCTCTTTACAGTAAGCCCTCTCTCTGTTCTGTAGCTATATGGTCCTCTCTCTTTACAGTAAGCCCTCTCTCTGTTCTGTAGCTGTATGGTCCTCTCTCTTTACAGTAAGCCCTCTCTGTTCTGTAGCTGTATGGTCCTCTCTCTTTACAGTAAGCCCTCTCTGTTCTGTAGCTATATGGTCCTCTCTCTTTACAGTAAGCCCTCTCTGTTCTGTAGCTATATGGTCCTCTCTCTTTACAGTAAGCCCTCTCTGTTCTGTAGCTATATGGTCCTCTCTCTTTACAGTAAGCCCTCTCTGTTCTGTAGCTATATGGTCCTCTCTCTTTACAGTAAGCCCTCTCTGTTCTGTAGCTATATGGTCCTCTCTCTTTACAGTAAGCCCTCTCTGTTCTGTAGCTATATGGTCCTCTCTCTTTACAGTAAGCCCTCTCTGTTCTGTAGCTATATGGTCCTCTCTCTTTACAGTAAGCCCTCTCTGTTCTGTAGCTATATGGTCCTCTCTCTTTACAGTAAGCCCTCTCTGTTCTGTAGCTATATGGTCCTCTCTCTTTACAGTAAGCCCTCTCTGTTCTGTAGCTATATGGTCCTCTCTCTTTACAGTAAGCCCTCTCTGTTCTGTAGCTATATGGTCCTCTCTCTTTACAGTAAGCCCTCTCTGTTCTGTAGCTATATGGTCCTCTCTCTTTACAGTAAGCCCTCTCTGTTCTGTAGCTATATGGTCCTCTCTCTTTACAGTAAGCCCTCTCTGTTCTGTAGCTATATGGTCCTCTCTCTTTACAGTAAGCCCTCTCTGTTCTGTAGCTATATGGTCCTCTCTCTTTACAGTAAGCCCTCTCTGTTCTGTAGCTATATGGTCCTCTCTCTTTACAGTAAGCCCTCTCTGTTCTGTAGCTATATGGTCCTCTCTCTTTACAGTAAGCCCTCTCTGTTCTGTAGCTATATGGTCCTCTCTCTTTACAGTAAGCCCTCTCTGTTCTGTAGCTATATGGTCCTCTCTCTTTACAGTAAGCCCTCTCTGTTCTGTAGCTATATGGTCCTCTCTCTTTACAGTAAGCCCTCTCTGTTCTGTAGCTATATGGTCCTCTCTCTTTACAGTAAGCCCTCTCTGTTCTGTAGCTATATGGTCCTCTCTCTTTACAGTAAGCCCCCTCTGTTCTGTAGCTATATGGTCCTCTCTCTTTACAGTAAGCCCCCTCTGTTCTGTAGCTATATGGTCCTCTCTCTTTACAGTAAGCCCTCTCTGTTCTGTAGCTATATGGTCCTCTCTCTTTACAGTAAGCCCTCTCTGTTCTGTAGCTATATGGTCCTCTCTCTTTACAGTAAGCCCTCTCTGTTTTGTAGCTATATGGTCCTCTCTCTTTACAGTAAGCCCTCTCTGTTCTGTAGCTATATGGTCCTCTCTCTTTACAGTAAGCCCTCTCTGTTCTGTAGCTATATGGTCCTCTCTCTTTACAGTAAGCCCTCTCTGTTCTCTAGCTATATGGTCCTCTCTCTTTACAGTAAGTCAAGAGGCTCAGATAAATGCTAGTTAAGTGCTCAGCTGGGTAGCGGGCGTCTAACGCTTTCTGCACTTTCCCTCTCGCTCTCCCGCGTGTCGCTGGTCGGGCGACCTTGCGGTGCTGCTCGCAGTCAGACAGAACCAGTTCTGTTTGGGTTAAACTGTGGGGTTGTGCTACAGGAGAGGAGGATTATTTGGTTGTTACAGTACCAGAATAACCGGGTCACTCCATCCCTCTCTGTTATATTGGTGGTCTTCAGAGGTGACTGTAGGCCGGGTCTGTATTACAGACAGATGGTGTCTGGCCTACTGAGATGTGGTCAACCAGTGTGCTCCAGAAAGAACAACATGGCCCTCCCTGACAGAGGCTAAAGGTCAGGTAGAGGGCGGGAATAGTCCAGCTGGGATTTAGATTGGAAGCTGACATTCTGACTCTATGTCATTATGGCCACTGATTGGTGCGTGACTCTCAGAGCTTCACGGAAGTTCTAGAATAGATTCCAGAATTCCCCAGCAGGCATCAGTCTTCGTTCAGGGGGAGGGGAGCCGGGGGTTACCAGGGGCGACAGGTGAATGGGCTCAGAATGGAGTTGAATGATTTGCCTTCGCAAAACCACATGCAGTACCTTGATAGAACTTCCCCAAATCAAATTGTATTTGTCACCTGCGCCGAATACAGCAAGTGTCGACCTTACAGTGAAAAGCTTACTTACAAGCCCTTAACCAACAATGCAGTTTTAAGAAGAAAAGAAGTGAGGCTATATACAGGGGGTACCGGTACAGAGTCAATGTGGAGGCTATATACAGGGGGTACCGGTACAGAGTCAATGTGGAGGCTATATACAGGGGGTACCGGTACAGAGTCAATGTGGAGGCTATATACAGGGGGTACCGGTACAGAGTCAATGTGGAGGCTATATACAGGGTGTTACGGTACAGAGTCAATGTGGAGGCTATATACAGGGGGTACCGGTACAGAGTCAATGTGGAGGCTATATACAGGGGGTACCGGTACAGAGTCAATGTGGAGGCTATATACAGGGGGTACCAGTACAGAGTCAATGTGGAGGCTATATACAGGGGGTACCGGTACAGAGTCAATGTGGAGGCTATATACAGGGGGTACCGGTACAGAGTCAATGTGGAGGCTATATACAGGGTGTACCGGTACAGAGTCAATGTGGAGGCTATATACAGGGGGTACCGGTACAGAGTCAATGTGGAGGATATATACAGGGTGTACCGGTACAGAGTCAATGTGGAGGCTATATACAGGGTGTTACGGTACAGAGTCAATGTGGAGGCTATATACAGGGGGTACCGGTACAGAGTCAATGTGGAGGCTATATACAGGGTGTTACGGTACAGAGTCAATGTGGAGGCTATATACAGGGTGTTACGGTACAGAGTCAATGTGGAGGATATATACAGGGGGTACCGGTACAGAGTCAATGTGGAGGCTATATACAGGGGGTACCGGTACAGAGTCAATGTGGAGGCTATATACAGGGGGTACCGGTACAGAGTCAATGTGGAGGCTATATACAGGGGGTACCGGTACAGAGTCAATGTGGAGGCTATATACAGGGGGTACCGGTACAGAGTCAATGTGGAGGCTATATACAGGGGGTACCGGTACAGAGTCAATGTGGAGGCTATATACAGGGGGTACCGGTACAGAGTCAATGTGGAGGCTATATACAGGGTGTTACGGTACAGAGTCAATGTGGAGGCTATATACAGGGTGTTACGGTACAGAGTAAATGTGGAGGCTATATACAGGGTGTTACGGTACAGAGTCAATGTGGAGGCTATATACAGGGGGTACCGGTACAGAGTCAATGTGGAGGATATATACAGGGTGTACCGGTACAATGTGGAGGCTATATACAAGGGGGTACCGGTACAGAGTCAATGTGGAGGCTATATACAGGGTGTTACGGTACAGAGTCAATGTGGAGGCTATATACAGGGGGTACCGGTACAATGTGGAGGCTATATACAAGGGGGTACCGGTACAGAGTCAATGTGGAGACTATATACAGGGGGTACCGGTACAGAGTCAATGTGGAGACTATATACAGGGGGTACCGGTACAGAGACAATGTGGAGGCTATATACAGGGGGTACCGGTACAGAGTCAATGTGGAGGCTATATACAGGGGGTACCGGTACAATGTGGAGGCTATATACAAGGGGGTACCGGTACAGAGTCAATGTGGAGACTATATACAGGGGGTACCGGTACAGAGTCAATGTGGAGGCTATATACAGGGGGTACCGGTACAGAGTCAATGTGGAGGCTATATACAGGGTGTACCGGTACAGAGTCAATGTGGAGGCTATATACAGGGGGTACCGGTACAGAGTCAATGTGGAGGCTATATACAGGGGGTACCGGTACAATGTGGAGGCTATATACAAGGGGGTACCGGTACAGAGTCAATGTGGAGACTATATACAGGGGGTACCGGTACAGAGTCAATGTGGAGGCTATATACAGGGGGTACCGGTACAGAGTCAATGTTGAGGCTATATACAGGGTGTACCGGTACAGAGTCAATGTGGAGGCTATATACAGGGGGTACCGGTACAGAGTCAATGTGGAGGATATATACAGGGTGTACCGGTACAATGTGGAGGCTATATACAAGGGGGTACCGGTACAGAGTCAATGTGGAGGCTATATACAGGGTGTTACGGTACAGAGTCAATGTGGAGGCTATATACAGGGTGTACCGGTACAGAGTCAATGTGGAGGCTATATACAGGGGGTACCGGTACAGAGTCAATGTGGAGGCTATATACAGGGGGTACCGGTACAATGTGGAGGCTATATACAAGGGGGTACCGGTACAGAGTCAATGTGGAGACTATATACAGGGGGTACCGGTACAGAGTCAATGTGGAGGCTATATACAGGGGGTACCGGTACAATGTGGAGGCTATATACAAGGGGGTACCGGTACAGAGTCAATGTGGAGACTATATACAGGGTATTACGGTACAGAGTCAATGTGGAGGCTATATACAGGGTGTTACGGTACAGAGTCAATGTGGAGGCTATATACAGGGGGTACCGGTACAGAGTCAATGTGGAGGCTATATACAGCGGGTACCGGTACAGAGTCAATGTGGAGGCTATATACAGGGTGTTACGGTACAGAGTCAATGTGGAGGATATATACAGCGGGTACCGGTACAGAGTCAATGTGGAGGCTATATACAGGGTGTTACGGTACAGAGTCAATGTGGAGGCTATATACAGGTGGTACCGGTACAGAGTCAATGTGGAGGCTATATACAGCGGGTACCAGTACAGAGTCAATGTGGAGGCTATATACAGGGTGTTACGGTACAGAGTCAATGTGGAGGCTATATACAGGGTGTTACGGTACAAAGTCAATGTGGAGGCTATATACAGGGGGTACCAGTACAGAGTCAATGTGGAGTCTATATACAGGGGGTACCGGTGTCGAAGTAATTGAGGTAATATGTACATGAAGGTAGTTATTAAAGTGACCATGCATAGATAATAACAGAGTAGTAGCAGCAGCAACGTAGTAGAAGTAACCTGCCTATGCAAATAGTCTTGGTAGTAATTTGATTAGCTGTTCAGGAGTCTTATGGCTTTTGGGTAGAAGCTGTTTAGAAGCCTCTTGGACCTAGACTTGGCGCTCCGGTACCATTTGCCGTGCGGTAGCAGAGAGGAACAGTCTATGACTTGGGTGGCTGGAGTCTTTGACCATTTTTAGGGACTCCCTCTGACACCGCCTGGTATAGAGGTTCTGGGTGGCAGGAAGCTTGGCCCCAGTGATGTACTGGGCCGTACACACTACCCTCTGTAGTGCCTTGCGGTCGGAGGCTGAGGCAGTTGCCAACCAGGCAGTGATGCAACCAGTCAGGATGCTCTCGTTGGTGCAGATGTAAAACTTTTTGAGGATCTGAAGACCCAGACCCATGAGGATCAGCGTTGAGGATGTGTTGTTACCTACCCTTACCAACTGGGGGTCGGCCCATCAGGAAGTCCAGGATCCAGTTGCAGAGGGAGGTGTTTAGTCCCAGGGTCCTTAGCTTAGTGATGAGCTTGGAGGGCACTATGGTGTTGAACGCTGAGCTGTAGTCAATGAATAGCATTCTCACATAGGTGTTCCTTTTGTCCAGGTGGGAAAGGGCAGTGTGGAGTGCGATAGAGATTGCATCATCTGTGGATCTGTTGGTGCGGTATGCAAATTGGAGTGGGTCTAGGAGAGTTTGAACATGTCAGTGAAGACACCTGCCAGTTGGTCAGCGCATGCTCGCAGTACACATCCTGGTAAATTTGTCTGGCCCTGTAGCATTGTGAATGTTGACTTGTTTAAAGGTCTTACTCACATCGGCTGCGGAGAGCGTGATCACACAGTCATCCGGAACAGCTAGTGCTCTCGTGCATGTTTCGGTGTTACTTGCCTCGAAGTGTCACAGGGCAGCTCTCGGCTGTGCTTAGTCACATTTATCAACGAGTAATAGTATATCAGGATAGGTTAGTTTCACTCTAGGTAGAGAGCCCATTTCAGGGATGTTAGAGAAGCGGGCTGGGTTGAGGTGAAACTATAGCTAGGTCATGTTAACATGGGTTTAACTACACTGAAGATGACCACTGGTCAGGACTAATCTGTTGAAGTCGACATTGTATGTAGCCTAGTGGTTAGAGCGTTGGACTAGTAACCGAAAGGTTGCTGGATCGAATTTCCGAATTGACAAGGTAAAAATCTGCCCCTGAACACGGCAGTTAACCCACTGTTCCCCGGTAGGCCGTCATTGTAAATAAGAATTTGTTCTGAACTGACATGCCTAGTTAAAGGTTAAATATATATTTTAAATTGTGATTTTTCTCTTGAAATCAGCCGTTGTATTGCCATTCTGTGGCCAGCAGCCATTTTGTATTCAGTTTAGTGTTGTCTTCTCATTCCAGCGTGCAACACAGAGGTGGAGAAGGTGTGTAAAGTGTCGTCTGAAGTTCACCTACAGCCCTTCAAAGACAAGATGGAGGAATTCCTCAGCCAAGGTAGGAGAGAACACACTACTATGGACACACACACACACTACTATGGACACACACACACACTACTATGGACACACACACACACTACTATGGACACACACACACACACACTACTATGGACACACACACACACACTACTATGGACACACACACACACTACTATGGACACACACACACACACACTACTATGGACACACACACACACACTACTATGGACACACACACACACTACTATGGACACACACACACACACACACTACTATGGACACACACACACACTACTATGGACACACACACACACTACTATGGACACACACACACACACACTACTATGGACACACACACACACACTACTATGGACACACACACACACACTACTATGGACACACACACACACACTACTATGGACACACACACACACTACTATGGACACACACACACACACACACTACTATGGACACACACACACACACACTACTATGGACACACACACACACACACTACTATGGACACACACACACACACACTACTATGGACACACACACACACACACTACTATGGACACACACACACACACACACTACTATGGACACACACACACACTACTATGGACACACACACACACACACTACTATGGACACACACACACACTACTATGGACACACACACACACACACTACTATGGACACACACACACACACACTACTATGGACACACACACACACACACTACTATGGACACACACACACACACTACTATGGACACACACACACACACACTACTATGGACACACACACACACTACTATGGACACACACACACACACACTACTATGGACACACACACACACTACTATGGACACACACACACACACTACTATGGACACACACACACACACTACTATGGACACACACACACACACACTACTATGGACACACACACACACACACTACTATGGACACACACACACACACTACTATGGACACACACACACACTACTATGGACACACACACACACACACTACTATGGACACACACACACACACACTACTATGGACACACACACACACTACTATGGACACACACACACACTACTATGGACACACACACACACACACTACTATGGACACACACACACACACACTACTATGGACACACACACACACACACACTACTATGGACACACACACACACTACTATGGACACACACACACACTACTATGGACACACACACACACTACTATGGACACACACACACACACACTACTATGGACACACACACACACACACACTACTATGGACACACACACACACACACACTACTATGGACACACACACACACACACACACACACTACTATGGACACACACACACACACACACACACACACACACTACTATGGACACACACACACACACACACACACTACTATGGACACACACACACACTACTATGGACACACACACACACTACTATGGACACACACACACACACACTACTATGGACACACACACACACACACACACACTACTATGGACACACACACACACACACACACACTACTATGGACACACACACACACACACACACACACTACTATGGACACACACACACACACACACACACTACTATGGACACACACACACACACACACACACACACACACACACACACACACACACTACTATGGACACACACACACACACACACACACACACACACTACTATGGACACACACAGCTTTGTTTTCATGAATTTTCTGGACTTTTTGAGGAGTAAAATTGTATTCCCATATTCCCTAACCCCTGACCCTAACCTATACCCTATACCCTAACCTATACCCTAACCTATACCCTATACCCTAACCTATACTCTGACCCTAACCTATACCCTATACCCTAACCCATTCAAAGTCCTATTTTCCCCTGAACCCTAAACGTGACCTGAACCCTAAACGTGACCTGAACCCTAAACGTGACCTGAACCCTAAACGTGACCTGAGCCCTAAACGTGACCTGAGCCCTAAACGTGACCTGAGCCCTAAACGGGACCTGAGCCCTGAACGGGACCTGAGCCCTAAACGTGACCTGAGCCCTGAACGGGACCTGAGCCCTGAACGGGACCTGAGCCCTGAACGGGACCTGAGCCCTGAACGGGACCTGAGCCCTGAACGGGACCTGAGCCCTGAACGTAACTTTATTCCTAAAGCCTAAAATATAATTTTAACATATTAAGGAAATAAAAAAAGTCCATGAGTTTTGTTATCCAGAACATTCTGGAAGGAAGACATGTATATACACACACCTAAACCTGATGCCAAACGCTTAACTTCATCAGCTAGTTTAGATTTATTCTGTGTTTATGACTAAAATACCTTTTTATTCCTAGTCCCGTTTTAGTCATTTTAAACTTCTTAGTTTTAGTAATTATCAGTCGACTAAAGCTCTGAACAATGGTGGTCTTACTTCTATCATGTGCACATTCATGATGATTTTTACCGAGTTAGTTTTATATAATCAGTAAATGTAAATTAATTCATGGATTTCACATGACTGGGCAGGGGTGCAGCCATGGGCTGGGCCTGGGAGGGCATAGGCCCACCCACTGGGGTGCCAGGCTCAGCCAATAAGAAATTAGTTTTTCCCCACAAAAGGGTTTATTGCGGACATAAATAGTCCTCAGCGCAAGCTGCCCCCCCAACCGCCCCTCAGACGATCCCGCTGGTGAGGAAGTCGGATGTGGAGGTACCGGTCTGGCGAGCTACACGTGGTCTGGCGAGCTACACGTGGTCTGGCGAGCTACACGTGGTCTGCTGTTGTGAGGTCACGTGGACACACTGCAGCTTATGGTGGAGAAACATTGGATTTCTGTTGTTATTCGTCTGGTTCAGTGGAGATATTGATCTGAACCGGGTGTTTAATCTCACCCAGTGGGACTTCACATTATTGACTTCCTGATGATCTTCCCCTGAAATATACTAATTCCAAATTCCTCACATTCATTACCCCCGGCCCCTGTTTTCTTAAGAAAATGATGTGGACCCCAGTTGAAAGCAAATCATTGAGCAGTAATTTCACCTATTGAGAGGCATTATAAATCAAAGTGACTCAGGCATCCTGCTTGATTGTCGTGGCGGACTATTCCGGGCTCAGAGCTGTCGTGGTCTGGCTAGGGGTTATCTGGTTGTGATTAGCCCAGACCAGGAAGAACCCAGCGCCACTTAAAGGGATAACTCCACCCCCAAAAAACTATATTATGGTTTTTGTTTCATTAGTCCATTGTTGACATAGTAACAAAATGTTTAGCTTGTCAGCACCCAAGTTTTCAAAATATGTAACTTTCAAAATACAGAAATCATCCCCTGTATGGTGCATTTTTTTAGCATCATTTGATGCTGTGTTTTGCATCATATGAATCAAAATGCATTATGCAAGAATGGTTTCTTTATTTTGAAAGTTACATATACAAACATTTTGTGACTACGTCAACAGGGGACTAATGAAGCGAATACCAAAAAGAGTTTCTGGATGGCGTTTTCCTTTAACGTGGTTGATAATGGCGTTCCCCTTTAACATGGTGGATAATGTGCTCGTGACCCTTGACGTTCCATCCGCCATGAGAGATGTTGGTATCCTTCCATTGCCATTCATCTTTGCCTGTGACCCATGAGGACCTCAGGATCTGGGGTGTCGGGCTTTAATCCCTGAGCTGTCTGTCTGCCTGGAGGTCTGAGATGTCAACGTTTCAGCCCCCCCCGCGCCCCCGCCCCTTCCACCTCTCACTCCGAGAACCACACTGCTGCAGGATGCTGGGTCCATTCAGCTTTACGGTGGAATTTCTCTTTTTACCCACAACTGGGATCAATTTGTCAGAGAGCACCCAGGGCACTGACCCCTGATACCCCAAGGAGACCCCTGATGCCCCTGAAGGAGACCCCACTACAAACCCTGATGCCCCTGAAGGAGACCCCACTACAACCCCTGATGCCCTGAAGGAGACCCCACTACAACCCCTGATGCCCCTGGATTAGACCCTACTACAATCCCTGATGCCCCCTGAAGGAGACCCCACTACAACCCCTGATGCCCCCTGAAGGAGACCCCACTACAACCCCTGATGCCCCCTGAAGGAGACCCCACTACAACCCCTGAAGGAGACCCCACTACAACCCCTGATGCCCCCTGAAGGAGACCCCACTACAACCCCTGATGCCCCCTGAAGGAGACCCCACTACAACCCCTGATGCCCCTGAAGGAGACCCCACTACAACCCCTGATGCCCCCTGAAGGAGACCCCACTACAACCCCTGATGCCCCTGAAGGAGACCCCACTACAACCCCTGAAGGAGACCCCACTACAACCCCTGATGCCCCTGAAGGAGACCCCACTACAACCCCTGATGCCCCCTGAAGGAGACCCCACTACAACCCCTGATGCCCCCTGAAGGAGACCCCACTACAACCCCTGATGCCCCCTGAAGGAGACCCCACTACAACCCCTGATGCCCCCTGAAGGAGACCCCACTACAACCCCTGATGCCCCCTGAAGAAGACCCCACTACAACCCCTGATGCCCCCTGAAGGAGACCCCACTACAACCCCTGATGCCCCCTGAAGGAGACCCCACTACAACCCCTGATGCCCCCTGAAGGAGACCCCACTACAACCCCTGATGCCCCCTTAAGGAGACCCCACTACAACCCCTGATGCCCCTGAAGGAGACCCTACTTCCCCAGATTGCCCACTACCAGAGCCACCGGTCCCATTGCTGACTGCACTCTAACATACAGTTATTCAGGAAGATTCAAGCGGGTCGTAGACTATGATGTATGACAGCATCCACACACTTTACATTGAAATGGGAATCTAAATAGTTGCTTTGTCTTGGTGCAGGTCTCCCTGACTGGGAGGTAAAGGTTGTCTTGGTGCAGGTCTCCCTGACTGGGAGGTAAGGTTGTCTTGGGGCAGGTCTCCCTGACTGGGAGGTAAAGGTTGTCTTGGGGCAGGTCTCCCTGACTGGGAGGTAAAGGTTGTCTTGGTGCAGGTCTCCCTGACTGGGAGGTAAAGGTTGTCTTGGGGCAGGTCTCCCTGACTGGGAGGTAAAGGTTGTCTTGGTGCAGGTCTCCCTGACTGGGAGGTAAAGGTTGTCTTGGTGCAGGTCTCCCTGACTGGGAGGTAAAGGTTGTCTTGGGGCAGGTCTCCCTGACTGGGAGGTAAAGGTTGTCTTGGGGCAGGTCTCCCTGACTGGGAGGTAAAGGTTGTCTTGGTGCAGGTCTCCCTGACTGGGAGGTAAAGGTTGTCTTGGTGCAGGTCTCCCTGACTGGGAGGTAAAGGTTGTCTTGGGGCAGGTCTCCCTGACTGGTGAGGTAAAGGTTGTCTTGGTGCAGGTCTCCCTGACTGGGAGGTAAAGGTTGTCTCGGTGCAGGTCTCCCTGACTGGGAGGTAAAGGTTGTCTTGGGGCAGGTCTCCCTGACTGGGAGGTAAAGGTTGTCTTGGTGCAGGTCTCCCTGACTGGGAGGTAAAGGTTGTCTTGGTGCAGGTCTCCCTGACTGGGAGGTAAAGGTTGTCTTGGGGCAGGTCTCCCTGACTGGGAGGTAAAGGTTGTCTTGGGGCAGGTCTCCCTGACTGGGAGGTAAAGGTTGTCTTGGTGCAGGTCTCCCTGACTGGTGAGGTAAAGGTTGTCTTGGTGCAGGTCTCCCTGACTGGGAGGTAAAGGTTGTCTTGGGGCAGGTCTATCTGACTGGGAGGTAAAGGTTGTCTTGGGGCAGGTCTCCCTGACTGGGAGGTAAATGTTGTCCTGGTGCAGGTCTCCCTGACTGGGAGGTAAAGGTTTTCCTGGGGCAGGTCTCCCTGACTGGGAGGTAAAGGTTGTCCTGGTGCAGGTCTCCCTGACTGGTGAGGTAAAGGTTGTCTTGGTGCAGGTCTCCCTGACTGGGAGGTAAAGGTTGTCTTGGGGCAGGTCTATCTGACTGGGAGGTAAAGGTTGTCTTGGGGCAGGTCTCCCTGACTGGGAGGTAAAGGTTGTCCTGGGGCAGGTCTCCCTGACTGGGAGGTAAAGGTTGTCTTGGGGCAGGTCTCCCTGACTGGGAGGTAAAGGTTGTCCTGGGGCTGGTCTCCCTGACTGGGAGGTAAAGGTTGTCCTGGGGCTGGTCTCCCTGACTGGGAGGTAAAGGTTGTCCTGGGGCAGGTCTCCCTGACTGGGAGGTAAAGGTTGTCTTGGTGCAGGTCTCCCTGACTGGGAGGTAAAGGTTGTCCTGGGGCAGGTCTCCCTGACTGGGAGGTAAAGGTTGTCTGTCTGAAGCTGTGGCAAGAAGAGACCGACTCCAGTCCAGATAGAATTGTCATAGAAGCTTGTTTGCATGTGGTGGTGGTGGTTTGTAATGTGAGGTTCAACCAGACCGTGTCAACAGGGGTTATTATCTGACTATGCAACCAACCACAGGATGGAAGTCAATTCTCAAACGTCCCAAAAAGATTCCAGAACACGTTGTTTGTGATTTTTTTTTAAAGGGTTTTCCATTGGAGCTGGACATGAGTGTTAATACCAGACGGTACTTCCGAAGAATACACACTAATTGGAATGACATCACATGCTGCCGTTAAGAACTGAAGGAACTCATGTTGCTGTACGACGTGTTGTTCCTGTGTAACGTCGCCATGCTGTGATTTAATGAACCGCCTTTATTTACACCTTTTATAGTTACAAGCCCCGTTACAAAGTAGAAACAACTGATCTAAAACTGCTGCTCGGCTGAACCGTCACGAGGCATCCCAGAAGGCATCCTGTTCCCGAGTGCACTACTAATATCCAGGACTCTCATCTAATATAGTGCACTACTAATATCCAAGACTCATCTAATATAGTGCACTACTAATATCCAAGACTCATCTAATATAGTGCACTACTAATATCCAGGACTCATCTAATATAGTGCACTACTAATATCCAGGACTCATCTAATATAGTGCACTACTAATATCCAGGACTCATCTAATATAGTGTACTACTAATATCCAGGACTCATCTAATATAGTGCACTACTAATATCCAGGACTCATCTAATATAGTGCACTACTAATATCCAGGACTCATCTAATATAGTGCACTACTAATATCCAGGACTCATCTAATATAGTGCACTACTAATATCCAGGACTCATCTAATATAGTGCACTACTAATATCCAGGACTCATCTAATATAGTGTACTACTAATATCCAGGACTCATCTAATATAATGCACTACTAATATCCAGGACTCATCTAATATAGTGCACTACTAATATCCAGGACTCTCATCTAATATAGTGCACTACTAATATCCAGGACTCTCATCTAATATAGTGCACTACTAATATCCAGGACTCATCTAATATAGTGCACTACTAATATCCAGGACTCATCTAATATAGTGCACTACTAATATCCAGGACTCATCTAATATGGTGCACTACTAATATCCAGGACTCATCTAATATAGTGCACTACTAATATCCAGGACTCATCTAATATAGTGCACTACTAATATCCAGGACTCTCATCTAATATAGTGCACTACTAATATCCAGGACTCTCATCTAATATAGTGCACTACTAATATCCAGGACTCTCATCTAATATAGTGCACTACTAATATCCAGGACTCATCTAATATAGTGCACTACTAATATCCAGGACTCTCATCTAATATAGTGCACTACTAATATCCAGGACTCATCTAATATAGTGCACTACTAATATCCAGGACTCATCTAATATAGTGCACTACTAATATCCAGGACTCATCTAATATAGTGCACTACTAATATCCAGGACTCTCATCTAATATAGTGCACTACTAATATCCAGGACTCTCATCTAATATAGTGCACTACTAATATCCAGGACTCTCATCTAATATAGTGCACTACTAATATCCAGGACTCTCATCTAATGTAGTGCACTACTAATATCCAGGACTCTCATCTAATATAGTGCACTACTAATATCCAGGACTCATCTAATATAGTGCACTACTAATATCCAGGACTCATCTAATATAGTGCACTACTAATATCCAGGACTCATCTAATATAGTGCACTACTAATATCCAGGACTCATCTAATATAGTGCACTACTACTATCCAGGACTCATCTAATATAGTGCACTACTAATATCCAGGACTCATCTAATATAGTGCACTACTAATATCCAGGACTCATCTAATATAGTGCACTACTAATATCCAGGACTCATCTAATATAGTGCACTACTAATATCCAGGACTCATCTAATATAGTGCACTACTAATATCCAGGACTCATCTAATATAGTGCACTACTAATATCCAGGACTCATCTAATATAGTGCACTACTAATATCCAGGACTCATCTAATATAATGCACTACTAATATCCAGGACTCTCATCTAATATAGTGCACTACTAATATCCAGGACTCATCTAATATAGTGCACTACTAATATCCAGGACTCATCTAATATAGTGCACTACTAATATCCAGGACTCTCATCTAATATAGTGCACTACTAATATCCAGGACTCATCTAATATAGTGCACTACTAATATCCAGGACTCATCTAATATAGTGTACTACTAATATCCAGGACTCATCTAATATAGTGCACTACTAATATCCAGGACTCATCTAATATAGTGCACTACTAATATCCAGGACTCTCATCTAATATAGTGCACTACTAATATCCAGGACTCTCATCTAATATAGTGCACTACTAATATCCAGGACTCTCATCTAATATAGTGCACTACTAATATCCAGGACTCTCATCTAATATAGTGCACTACTAATATCCAGGACTCTCATCTAATATAGTGCACTACTAATATCCAGGACTCATCTAATATAGTGCACTACTAATATCCAGGACTCATCTAATATAGTGCACTACTAATATCCAGGACTCATCTAATATAGTGCACTACTAATATCCAGGACTCATCTAATATAGTGCACTACTAATATCCAGGACTCTCATCTAATATAGTGCACTACTAATATCCAGGACTCATCTAATATAGTGCACTACTAATATCCAGGACTCATCTAATATAGTGCACTACTAATATCCAGGACTCATCTAATATAGTGCACTACTAATATCCAGGACTCATCTAATATAGTGCACTACTAATATCCAGGACTCATCTAATATAGTGCACTACTAATATCCAGGACTCATCTAATATAGTGCACTACTAATATCCAGGACTCTCATCTAATATAGTGCACTACTAATATCCAGGACTCTCATCTAATATAGTGCACTACTAATATCCAGGACTCTCATCTAATATAGTGCACTACTAATATCCAGGACTCTCATCTAATATAGTGTACTACTAATATCCAGGACTCATCTAATATAGTGCACTACTAATATCCAGGACTCTCATCTAATATAGTGTACTACTAATATCCAGAACTCATCTAATATAGTGCACTACTAATATCCAGGACTCTCATCTAATATAGTGCACTACTAATATCCAGGACTCTCATCTAATATAGTGCACTACTAATATCCAGGACTCATCTAATATAGTGCACTACTAATATCCAGGACTCTCATCTAATATAGTGCACTACTAATATCCAGGACTCTCATCTAATATAGTGCACTACTAATATCCAGGACTCTCATCTAATATAGTGCACTACTAATATCCAGGACTCATCTAATATAGTGCACTACTAATATCCAGGACTCTCATCTAATATAGTGCACTACTAATATCCAGGACTCTCATCTAATATAGTGCACTACTAATATCCAGGACTCTCATCTAATATAGTGCACTACTAATATCCAGGACTCTCATCTAATATAGTGCACTACTAATATCCAGGACTCTCATCTAATATAGTGCACTACTAATATCCAGGACTCTCATCTAATATAGTGTACTACTAATATCCAGGACTCTCATCTAATATAGTGCACTACTAATATCCAGGACTCTCATCTAATATAGTGCACTACTAATATCCAGGACTCATCTAATATAGTGCACTACTAATATCCAGGACTCATCTAATATAGTGCACTACTAATATCCAGGACTCATCTAATATAGTGCACTACTAATATCCAGGACTCATCTAATATAGTGCACTACTAATATCCAGGACTCTCATCTAATATAGTGCACTACTAATATCCAGGACTCTCATCTAATATAGTGCACTACTAATATCCAGGACTCTCATCTAATATAGTGCACTACTAATATCCAGGACTCTCATCTAATATAGTGTACTACTAATATCCAGGACTCATCTAATATAGTGCACTACTAATATCCAGGACTCATCTAATATAGTGCACTACTAATATCCAGGACTCATCTAATATAGTGTACTACTAATATCCAGGACTCTCATCTAATATAGTGTACTACTAATATCCAGGACTCATCTAATATAGTGCACTACTAATATCCAGGACTCATCTAATATAGTGCACTACTAATATCCAGGACTCATCTAATATAGTGCACTACTAATATCCAGGACTCATCTAATATAGTGTACTACTAATATCCAGGACTCTCATCTAATATAGTGCACTACTAATATCCAGGACTCATCTAATATAGTGTACTACTAATATCCAGGACTCATCTAATATAGTGCACTACTAATATCCAGGACTCTCATCTAATATAGTGCACTACTAATATCCAGGACTCTCATCTAATATAGTGTACTACTAATATCCAGGACTCATCTAATATAGTGTACTACTAATATCCAGGACTCATCTAATATAGTGCGCTACTAATATCCAGGACTCATCTAATATAGTGCACTACTAATATCCAGGACTCTCATCTAATATAGTGCACTACTAATATCCAGGACTCATCTAATATAGTGTACTACTAATATCCAGGACTCTCATCTAATATAGTGCACTACTAATATCCAGGACTCATCTAATATAGTGCACTACTAATATCCAGGACTCATCTAATATAGTGCACTACTAATATCCAGGACTCATCTAATATAGTGCACTACTAATATCCAGGACTCATCTAATATAGTGCACTACTAATATCCAGGACTCATCTAATATAGTGCACTACTAATATCCAGGACTCTCATCTAATATAGTGCACTACTAATATCCAGGACTCATCTAATATAGTGCACTACTAATATCCAGGACTCATCTAATATGGTGCACTACTAATATCCAGGACTCATCTAATATAGTGCACTACTAATATCCAGGACTCATCTAATATGGTGCACTACTAATATCCAGGACTCATCTAATATAGTGCACTACTAATATCCAGGACTCATCTAATATAGTGCACTACTAATATCCAGGACTCATCTAATATAGTGCACTAGTTCTATCCAGGACTCATCTAATATAGTGCACTACTAATATCCAGGACTCTCATCTAATATAGTGCACTACTAATATCCAGGACTCATCTAATATAGTGCACTACTAATATCCAGGACTCATCTAATATAGTGCACTACTAATATCCAGGACTCATCTAATATAGTGCACTACTAATATCCAGGACTCATCTAATATAGTGCACTAGTTCTATCCAGGACTCATCTAATATAGTGCACTAGTTCTATCCAGGGTCCATAGGGCTCTCGTGACAGTTGAAATGCACACTTGGTCTCTGTGTAAAACAAGAGGTTCCACCTGTAGACCAATAGGATGGTTTAGTGAGGGACCACAGAGGTCGTATTGTTCACTGTACAGTACCACTCAAGTTTAGACACCAAGTCATTCAAGAATTTTGGTTTATTTTTACGAGTTTCTACATTGTAGAATAATAGTGAATAACAATGAAATAACACATAGAATCATGTAGTAACCAAAAAAGTGTTAAACAAATTTTTTTTTTTTTTGGATTCTTTAAAGTAGCCACCCTTTGCCTTAAACTTTGCACACTCTTGGCATTCTCTGTCAACTACTATCCTCACTAAGAGACAAGGCTGTTCTGAGACCTGTCAACCACTAACCAACTAGTACCCTGACTGAGAGACGAGGCTGTTCTGAGACCTGTCAACTACTAACCAACTAGGACCCTGACTGAGAGACGAGGCTGTTCTGAGACCTGTCAACTACTAACCAACTAGGACCCTGACTGAGAGACGAGGCTGTTCTGAGACCTGTCAACTACTAACCAACTAGTACCCTGACTGAGAGACGAGGCTGTTCTGAGACCTGTCAACTACTAACCAACTAGTACCCTGACTAAGAGACGAGGCTGTTCTGAGACCTGTCAACTACTAATCAACTAGGACCCTGACTGAGAGACGAGGCTGTTCTGAGACCTGTCAACTACTAATCAACTAGGACCCTGACTGAGAGACGAGGCTGTTCTGAGACCTGTAAACTAGTACTCTGACTAAGAGACGAGGCTGTTCTGAGACCTGTCAACTAGTACTCTGACTAAGAGACGAGGCTGTTCTGAGACCTGTCAACTAGTACTCTGACTGAGAGACGAGGCTGTTCTGAGACCTGTCAACTAGTACTCTGACTGAGAGACGAGGCTGTTCTGAGACCTGTCAACTAGTACTCTGACTGAGAGACGAGGCTGTTCTGAGACCTGTCAACTAGTACCCTGACTGAGAGACGAGGCTGTTCTGAGACCTGTCAACTAGTACTCTGACTAAGAGACGAGGCTGTTCTGAGACCTGTCAACTAGTACCCTGACTGAGAGACGAGGCTGTTCTGAGACCTGTCAACTAGTACCCTGACTGAGAGACGAGGCTGTTCTGAGACCTGTCAACTGATAGACGAGGCTGTTCTGAGACCTGTAAACTGAGAGACAAGCGATCCTACTTGTAATATCCACCTGTTTCATGTTTTCTCTCTTGCAGCTAAATCTGACCTGGAGGTCCAGGAGACGCAGCTCAGGGACACTCACAAGTTGTAAGGACCCGTTTCAATGCAGTCATAACATCTGTACCACTTTAAGATTTATAAATTCTATACCCACTGGGCCATGGTTCACTCAACGTTGTTGATTCATTGAAATGACAACGGAACCAACGTACAATAGACGTTGAATTGACGTCAATGCCCAGCGGGTAGAAATTAAGTTTTATTTTGTGTGTGTTTTTTCTTCTGAGTTTAAGCAAACAGTGTTGTCGTCCAATATTGCAGCATAGTTTGACAGTTTGGAATAAAGTAGAGTTTTTAGCTAGTAAAGCTCTGTATTTTGGGAAACCCCTTTTCATGAATACCTCAACTGAAATATGAAATAGTGTAAACTATTTATTCCTACAGTTCTAAAACACATTCTATATATTTATGTTTCTATACCCTCCGTCTGCATTGGTTAATCCATTCATGGTGTTGTAGATTCTATATATGTATATTTCTATACCCTCCGTCTGCATTGGTTAATCCATTCATGATGTTGTGTTGTAGATTCTATATATTATGTTTCTATACCCTCCGTCTGCATTGGTTAATCCATTCATGGTGTTGTAGATTCTATATAGTTATGTTTCTATACCCTCCGTCTGCATTGGTTAATCCATTCATGGTGTTGTGTTGTAGATTCTATATATGTATGTTTCTATACCCTCCGTCTGCATTGGTTAATCCATTCATGGTGTTGTAGATTCTATATAGTTATGTTTCTATACCCTCCGTCTGCATTGGTTAATCCATTCATGGTGTTGTAGATTCTATATAGTTATGTTTCTATACCCTCCGTCTGCATTGGTTAATCCATTCATGGTGTTGTAGATTCTATATATGTATGTTTCTATACCCTCCGTCTGCATTGGTTAATCCATTCATGATGTTGTGTTGTAGATTCTATATATTATGTTTCTATACCCTCCGTCTGCATTGGTTAATCCATTCATGGTGTTGTAGATTCTATATATGTATGTTTCTATACCCTCCGTCTGCATTGGTTAATCCATTCATGATGTTGTGTTGTAGATTCTATATATTATGTTTCTATACCCTCCGTCTGCATTGGTTAATCCATTCATGGTGTTGTAGATTCTATATAGTTATGTTTCTATACCCGCCGTCTGCATTGGTTAATCCATTCATGGTGTTGTAGATTCTATATAGTTATGTTTCTATACCCTCCGTCTGCATTGGTTAATCCATTCATGGTGTTGTAGATTCTATATATGTATGTTTCTATACCCTCCGTCTGCATTGGTTAATCCATTCATGGTGTTGTAGATTCTATATAGTTATGTTTCTATACCCTCCGTCTGCATTGGTTAATCCATTCATGGTGTTGTAGATTCTATATATTTATGTTTCTATACCCTCCGTCTGCATTGGTTAATCCATTCATGATGTTGTGTTGTAGATTCTATATATTATGTTTCTATACCCTCCGTCTGCATTGGTTAATCCATTCATGGTGTTGTAGATTCTATATAGTTATGTTTCTATACCCTCCGTCTGCATTGGTTAATCCATTTAATGGTGTTGTAGATTCTATATAGTTATGTTTCTATACCCGCCGTCTGCATTGGTTAATCCATTCATGGTGTTGTAGATTCTATATATGTATATTTCTATACCCTCCGTCTGCATTGGTTATTCCATTCATGGTGTTGTAGATTCTATATAGTAATGTTTCTATACTCTCTGTCTGCATTGGTTAATCCATTTAATGGTGTTGTAGATTCTTGGAGATAACCGTGTTCTACCAGGTGAAGGCGAAGATGGGGGAGAAGGAGGTTTCCCCCAACACCTTCTTCTCCGTGTGGCACGACTTCTCCTCCGACTTTAAAGACCTGTGGAAGAAGGAGAACAAGATGATCCTACAGGAAAGGTAACAACCAGATGTTTTAAATTAGATGGTGAGTTTATTATGTACAGCTCACTGTGGAAGAATTGAAGACTCACTGAAACTCACGGAGACCGTTTGGTTACTTTCCAGGAATCAGAATGACTTGTGGGATACATGATGTTCTTCTCTGTTTTTAAAAGAAGGAAGGTTACAGATACATGTTTTTTCCCCCAGGGCTTTATAGGGCTTTATAGGGCTTTATAGGGCTTTACATGGCTTTATAGGGCTTTATAGGGCTTTATGGGGCTTTATAGGGCTTTATAGGGCTTTATAGGGCTTTACATGGCTTTATAGGGCTTTATAGGGCTTTACAGGGCTTTACAGGGCTTTACAGGGCTTTATAGGAATTTATAGGAATTTATAGGGCTTTATAGGGCTTTATAGGGCTTTATAGGGCTTTACAGGGCTTTACAGGGCTTTACAGGGCTTTACAGGGCTTTACAGGGCTTTACAGGGCTTTACATGGCTTTATAGGGCTTTATAGGGCTTTACAGGGCTTTATAGGGCTGTATAGGGCTGTATAGGGCTTTATAGGGCTTGCACTTGAAGTGTATTTATCTTCTAAGAGGGTGATTTCTACTGTCATCACTGCTGGCCTTTCTACCAGCTTGACTCTGCTAGGTCTTTAGTGTAGAGAATCATTGTACCATCTAAACCGCTGTGAATTACATATATATTTTTCCTAACAAAAATACTGTACTTGAAGCTGATGTTACAAAAACCGAAAGTCGGATGCTAAAATGAAACTTAATGGAAGCATAGAAATAGTGCACATAGAACAGCTCTACCGCTTCTTAGACTTGTTTTCAGTGAGAATGACCGATCTATAACGCAGACATCTTGGTGAATTTGTTTGGGTCGCCCAAAAAGTAACACCTTGCAGCTTTAAGTTCCCACACATGGTTTTCCAGTGGTGTAACAGACAGGAGGTATTGTTTTATATTAGTCAGGGGTCTAACAGACAGGAGGTATTGTTTTATATTAGTCAGTGGTCTAACAGGAGGTATTGTTTTATATTAGTCAGTGGTCTAACAGGAGGTATTGTTTTATATTAGTCAGGGGTCTAACAGACAGGAGGTATTGTTTTATATTAGTCAGGGGTCTAACAGGAGGTATTGTTTTATATTAGTCAGGGGTCTAACAGACAGGAGGTATTGTTTTATATTAGTCAGGGGTCTAACAGACAGGAGGTATTGTTTTATATTAGTCAGTGGTCTAACAGACAGGAGGTATTGTTTTATATTAGTCAGTGGTCTAACAGACAGGAGGTATTGTTTTATATTAGTCAGGGGTCTAACAGGAGGTATTGTTTTATATTAGTCAGTGGTCTAACAGACAGGAGGTATTGTTTTATATTAGTCAGTGGTCTATCAGACAGGAGGTATTGTTTTATATTAGTCAGTGGTCTAACAGACAGGAGGTATTGTTTTATATTAGTCAGGGGTCTAACAGACAGGAGGTATTGTTTTATATTAGTCAGGGGTCTAACAGGAGGTATTGTTTTATATTAGTCAGTGGTCTAACAGACAGGAGGTATTGTTTTATATTAGTCAGGGGTCTAACAGGAGGTATTGTTTTATATTAGTCAGGGGTCTAACAGACAGGAGGTATTGTTTTATATTAGTCAGTGGTCTATCAGACAGGAGGTATTGTTTTATATTAGTCAGGGGTCTAACAGGAGGTATTGTTTTATATTAGTCAGGGGTCTAACAGGAGGTATTGTTTTATATTAGTCAGTGGTCTAACAGGAGGTATTGTTTTATATTAGTCAGGGGTCTAACAGACAGGAGGTATTGTTTTATATTAGTCAGGGGTCTAACAGGAGGTATTGTTTTATATTAGTCAGGGGTCTAACAGACAGGAGGTATTGTTTTATATTAGTCAGGGGTCTAACAGACAGGAGGTATTGTTTTATATTAGTCAGTGGTCTAACAGACAGGAGGTATTGTTTTATATTAGTCAGTGGTCTAACAGACAGGAGGTATTGTTTTATATTAGTCAGGGGTCTAACAGGAGGTATTGTTTTATATTAGTCAGTGGTCTAACAGACAGGAGGTATTGTTTTATATTAGTCAGTGGTCTATCAGACAGGAGGTATTGTTTTATATTAGTCAGTGGTCTAACAGACAGGAGGTATTGTTTTATATTAGTCAGTGGTCTATCAGACAGGAGGTATTGTTTTATATTAGTCAGTGGTCTAACAGACAGGAGGTATTGTTTTATATTAGTCAGGGGTCTAACAGACAGGAGGTATTGTTTTATATTAGTCAGGGGTCTAACAGGAGGTATTGTTTTATATTAGTCAGTGGTCTAACAGACAGGAGGTATTGTTTTATATTAGTCAGTGGTCTAACAGACAGGAGGTATTGTTTTATATTAGTCAGGGGTCTAACAGGAGGTATTGTTTTATATTAGTCAGGGGTCTAACAGACAGGAGGTATTGTTTTATATTAGTCAGGGGTCTAACAGGAGGTATTGTTTTATATTAGTCAGGGGTCTAACAGACAGGAGGTATTGTTTTATATTAGTCAGGGGTCTAACAGACAGGAGGTATTGTTTTATATTAGTCAGTGGTCTAACAGACAGGAGGTATTGTTTTATATTAGTCAGTGGTCTAACAGACAGGAGGTATTGTTTTATATTAGTCAGGGGTCTAACAGGAGGTATTGTTTTATATTAGTCAGTGGTCTAACAGACAGGAGGTATTGTTTTATATTAGTCAGTGGTCTATCAGACAGGAGGTATTGTTTTATATTAGTCAGTGGTCTAACAGACAGGAGGTATTGTTTTATATTAGTCAGTGGTCTATCAGACAGGAGGTATTGTTTTATATTAGTCAGTGGTCTAACAGACAGGAGGTATTGTTTTATATTAGTCAGGGGTCTAACAGACAGGAGGTATTGTTTTATATTAGTCAGGGGTCTAACAGGAGGTATTGTTTTATATTAGTCAGTGGTCTAACAGACAGGAGGTATTGTTTTATATTAGTCAGTGGTCTAACAGACAGGAGGTATTGTTTTATATTAGTCAGGGGTCTAACAGGAGGTATTGTTTTATATTAGTCAGGGGTCTAACAGGAGGTATTGTTTTATATTAGTCAGTGGTCTAACAGACAGGAGGTATTGTTTTATATTAATCAGGGGTCTAACAGACAGGAGGTATTGTTTTATATTAGTCAAGGGTCTAACAGGAGGTATTGTTTTATATTAGTCAGCGGTCTGACACACAGGAGGTATTGTTTTATATTAGTCAGGGGTCTAACAGGAGGTATTGTTTTATATTAGTCAGTGGTCTAACAGGAGGTATTGTTTTATATTAGTCAGGGGTCTAACAGACAGGAGGTATTGTTTTATATTAGTCAGGGGTCTAACAGGAGGTATTGTTTTATATTAGTCAGGGGTCTAACAGACAGGAGGTATTGTTTTATATTAGTCAAGGGTCTAACAGGAGGTATTGTTTTATATTAGTCAAGGGTCTAACAGGAGGTATTGTTTTATATTAGTCAGCGGTCTAACAGACAGGAGGTATTGTTTTATATTAGTCAGGGGTCTAACAGGAGGTATTGTTTTATATTAGTCAGTGGTCTAACAGGAGGTATTGTTTTATATTAGTCAGGGGTCTAACAGGAGGTATTGTTTTATATTAGTCAGGGGTCTAACAGACAGGAGGTATTGTTTTATATTAGTCAGGGGTCTAACAGACAGGAGGTATTGTTTTATATTAGTCAGGGGTCTAACAGACAGGAGGTATTGTTTTATATTAGTCAGGGGTCTAACAGGAGGTATTGTTTTATATTAGTCAGGGGTCTAACAGACAGGAGGTATTGTTTTATATTAGTCAGGGGTCTAACAGGAGGTATTGTTTTATATTAGTCAGCGGTCTAACAGACAGGAGGTATTGTTTTATATTAGTCAGGGGTCTAACAGACAGGAGGTATTGTTTTATATTAGTCAGGGGTCTAACAGACAGGAGGTATTGTTTTATATTAGTCAGGGGTCTAACAAACAGGAGGTATTGTTTTATATTAGTCAGGGGTCTAACAGACAGGAGGTATTGTTTTATATTAGTCAAGGGTCTAACAGGAGGTATTGTTTTATATTAGTCAGCGGTCTAACAGACAGGAGGTATTGTTTTATATTAGTCAGGGGTCTAACAGGAGGTATTGTTTTATATTAGTCAGTGGTCTAACAGACAGGAGGTATTGTTGTATATTAGTCAGGGGTCTAACAGAAGGTATTGTTTTATATTAGTCAGGGGTCTAACAGGAGGTATTGTTTTATATTAGTCAGTGGTCTAACAGACAGGAGGTATTGTTTTATATTAGTCAGGGGTCTAACAGACAGGAGGTATTGTTTTATATTAGTCAGGGGTCTAACAGACAGGAGGTATTGTTTTATATTAGTCAGTGGTCTAACAGGAGGTATTGTTTTATATTAGTCAGTGGTCTAACAGAGACAGTATTGCCTTTGCAGGGGTCTTGGGGTGTGTCCTATTCTGTCCCATTAGTATTCCATCACTGTTACTCCCTTGGTCCCTTGGTTGAGCCGTGATGTCCCATAACGTGCCCCATATGTTTAATATCAGATTATATCTGTCTCATTAAAATCCATTCAAAAAGCAGTCACTGAACCACATCTCTGTATTCAACCCCAATATTAAAAAGACTACTAAGGATGCGTCCCAAATGGCACTCTATTTCCTATATAGTGCACTACTTTTGACCAAGTGTCCTTAGGGAGTAGGGTGCCGTTTGGGACCACAGCCTAGACTGGTCCGGTTAGCTTCCAAGTTGTTCGATGAGGTTTCCTGATAATACAGAGTGAACAAAGTAGAAATGACCCCCGGTCCCCCGAGCAGAGTTGAGGGGTACTGTTTGATACATTATACATTACAAACCCCCAGCCACTAAAGGACCAGGGATCACACACACAAACACACATGTTGCTTCTCGCTGTCTTGATCTGGTACGATAATGTATCGTTTCTCTGTCTGGAATGATGATGTATAGTGTCTCGCTGTCTTGATCTGGCACGATAATGTCTAGTTTCTCTCTCTCTCTCTGTCTGGATCTGGTACGATAATGTCTAGTTTCTCTCTCTGGATCTGGTACGATAATGTCTAGTTTCTCTGTCTGGATCTGGTACGATAATGTCTAGTTTCTCTCTCTGGATCTGGTACGATAATTTCTAGTTTCAGGTTACCCTGAATGCACAGAGAACGTCCCGGCACTGCTCAGCAGTACAAGAGGTGGTGTGTGTGTGTGTGTGTGTGTGACACCGCGGTGCCCTGTGAGAGACGGACAGATGTTTGTCTCATGGTTTCAGGGCATTAACCTGGACAGGAGGGAAGTGAATTGTTAAGAAAACAGCAGGAGTCGGTCACATCATCTTGTTCCCATTGGGTTGCAAGGTTTGTTCAGGCAAAATAACAGTCTGTTTTCCCACAAGTGCAGAGGGCACTTTTGACCCCTGTACTGCAGTCTAATAGGTAACACTTCTGACCCCTGTACTGCATTCTAATAGGTAACACTTCTGACCCCTGTACTGCAGTCTAATAGGTAACACTTCTGACCCCTGTAGTGCATTCTAATAGGTAACACTTCTGACCCCTATACTGCATTCTAATAGGTAACACTTCTGACCCCTGTAGTGCATTCTAATAGGTAACACTTCTGACCCCTGTAGTGCATTCTAATAGGTAACACTTCTGACCCCCTTTACTGCATTCTAATAGGTAACACTTCTGACCCCTATACTGCATTCTAATAGGTAACACTTCTGACCCCTATACTGCGTTCTAATAGGTAACACTTCTGACCCCTATACTGCGTTCTAATAGGTAACACTTTTGACCCCTGTAGTGCATTCTAATAGGTAACACTTCTGACCCCCTGTAGTGCATTCTAATAGGTAACACTTCTGACCCCCTGTAGTGCATTCTAATAGGTAACACTTTTGACCCCTGTAGTGCATTCTAATAGGTAACACTTCTGACCCCCTGTAGTGCATTCTAATAGGTAACACTTCTGACCCCCTGTAGTGCATTCTAATATGTAACACTTCTGACCCCCTATACTGCATTCTAATAGGTAACACTTCTGATCCCCTGTAGTGCATTCTAATAGGTAACACTTCTGACCCCCTGTAGTGCATTCTAATAGGTAACACTTCTGACCCCCTGTAGTGCATTCTAATAGGTAACACTTCTGACCCCCTGTAGTGCATTCTAATAGGTAACACTTCTGACCCCTGTACTGCAGTCTAATAGGTAACACTTCTGACCCCTATACTGCATTCTAATAGGTAACACTTCTGACCCCTGTACTGCATTCTAATAGGTAACACTTCTGACCCCTGTACTGCATTCTAATAGGTAACACTTCTGACCCCTATACTGCATTCTAATAGGTAACACTTCTGACCCCTATACTGCATTCTAATAGGTAACACTTCTGACCCCCTGTAGTGCATTCTAATAGGTAACACTTCTGACCCCTATACTGCATTCTAATAGGTAACACTTCTGACCCCTATACTGCGTTCTAATAGGTAACACTTCTGACCCCCTGTAGTGCATTCTAATAGGTAACACTTCTGACCCCTATACTGCATTCTAATAGGTAAACTTCTGGCCCCTGTACTGCATTCTAATAGGTAAACTTCTGACCCCTATACTGCGTTCTAATAGGTAACACTTCTGACCCCTATACTGCGTTCTAATAGGTAACACTTCTGACCCCCTGTAGTGCATTCTAATAGGTAACACTTCTGACCCCTATACTGCATTCTAATAGGTAACACTTCTGACCCCTATACTGCGTTCTAATAGGTAACACTTCTGACCCCTATACTGCGTTCTAATAGGTAACACTTCTGACCCCTGTAGTGCATTCTAATAGGTAACACTTCTGACCCCCTGTAGTGCATTCTAATAGGTAACACTTCTGACCCCTGTACTGCATTCTAATAGGTAACACTTCTGACCCCTGTACTGCATTCTAATAGGTAACACTTCTGACCCCTATACTGCATTCTAATAGGTAACACTTCTGACCCCTATACTGCATTCTAATAGGTAACACTTCTGGCCCCCTGTAGTGCATTCTAATAGGTAACACTTCTGACCCCTATACTGCATTCTAATAGGTAACACTTCTGACCCCCTGTAGTGCATTCTAATAGGTAACACTTCTGACCCCTGTACTGCATTCTAATAGGTAAACTTCTGGCCCCTGTACTGCATTCTAATAGGTAAACTTCTGACCCCTATACTGCGTTCTAATAGGTAACACTTCTGACCCCTATACTGCGTTCTAATAGGTAACACTTCTGACCCCTATACTGCATTCTAATAGGTAACACTTCTGACCCCTATACTGCATTCTAATAGGTAACACTTCTGACCCCCTGTAGTGCATTCTAATAGGTAACACTTCTGACCCCCTGTAGTGCATTCTAATAGGTAACACTTCTGACCCCTATACTGCATTCTAATAGGTAACACTTCTGACCCCTATACTGCATTACCCAGAACCCTCTCTGCATACATTGACTCATCGTGGCCGACTGTGAGACTCGTAAGGCCGCTGGGCCAGACGGAATACCAGGGGTCGTTTTTCAGAGCATGTGCAGACCAGCTGGAAAGTGTCTTCGCTTACATTTTCAACATCTCCTTGTTCCAGTCTGTAATCCCAACATGTTTCAAGCAGACCACCATTTTCCCTGTTCCGAACAACTCCAAGGCAACCTGCCTAAATGACTGTCGTCCTGTAGCTTCCTCATCTGTCACCGTGAAAGGCTTTGAAAGTCATGTCACACATCGACACCATTATCCCAGTCATGTAGTAAGCTTGTTTATCTGTAACTCTGTTGTTTTTCTTGGTCGTACTGCTTTGCTTTATTCTTGACCAGGTCGCAGTTGTAAATGAGAACTAGTTCTCAACTGAACTACCTGGTTAAATAAAATAAACAATAGTGTATCTCTGGCCCTCTCTGTGTGGCCTTATCTCATGTCCAATATATGAAATGATTAAATAAGATTTTCAGCGAAAAATGATTTTACCAAAGCTGTACGACATTATCCTAAATATAAACCATCAAGTTGGTGAATGACATCGGTGTTTTAACAAGAGGGTTCCAGCATGAAATATCTTGTTCTTTTCCAGACTTCTTTGACAACGTCGGTGTGTTTGTTGTGGTTGTGTTGGCGTCCGACTGGTGGCAGTCGGGACATGTTATAGTTGGACGAGTTCATTTAAGAACTTCATTAAGAAATCTAAATGTTCATTTACATCTTTTCATTAATTAGGCGCTTTTCTCTTGAACCATATTGGTCTATCTACTAGAAACTCATGGACAATATGGACACAGATTATTATTTGTTTTTAAAAGGAAAACGTTATGAAAACATTTGATGTTATTGAAATATAAATTAAGAAAGTTGCGATAAATTATCACATTTCCTTGTGGTAACTTTGGTAAACTACTGGTAGTTTTGCAACCCTATGCCTGGTACATAAAACCCCTGACCATCAGACCTGAGATACAGAAGGACATGTCTAGATTAGGAAGGTTTCTCCCAGGGGACAGAAGGACATGTCTAGATTAGGAAGGTTTCTCCCAGGGGACAGAAGGACATGTCTAGATTAGGAAGGTTTCTCCCAGGGGACAGAAGGACATGTCTAGATTAGGAAGGTTTCTCCCAGGGGACAGAAGGACATGTCTAGATTAGAAAGGTTTCTCCCAGGGGACAGAAGGACATGTCTAGATTAGGAAGGTTCCTCCCAGGGGACAGAAGGACATGTCTAGATTAGGAAGGTTTCTCCCAGGGGACAGAAGGACATGTCTAGATTAGGAAGGTTTCTCCCAGGGGACAGAAGGACATGTCTAGATTAGGAAGGTTTCTCCCAGGGGACAGAAGGACATGTCTAGATTAGGAAGGTTTCTCCCAGGGGACAGAAGGACATGTCTAGATTAGGAAGGTTTCTCCCAGGGGACAGAAGGACATGTCTAGATTAGGAAGGTTTCTCCCAGGGGACAGAAGGACATGTCTAGATTAGGAAGGTTACTCCCAGGGGACAGAAGGACATGTCTAGATTAGGAAGGTTTCTCCCAGGGGACAGAAGGACATGTCTAGATTAGGAAGGTTTCTCCCAGGGGACAGAAGGACATGTCTAGATTAGGAAGGTTTCTCCCAGGGGACAGAAGGACATGTCTAGATTAGGAAGGTTTCTCCCAGGGGACAGAAGGACATGTCTAGATTAGGAAGGTTTCTCCCGGGGGACAGAAGGACATGTCTAGATTAGGAAGGTTTCTCCCGGGGGACAGAAGGACATGTCTAGATTAGGAAGGTTTCTCCCAGGGGACAGAAGGACATGTCTAGATTAGGAAGGTTTCTCCCAGGGGACAGAAGGACATGTCTAGATTAGGAAGGTTACTCCCAGGGGACAGAAGGACATGTCTAGATTAGGAAGGTTACTCCCAGGGGACAGAAGGACATGTCTAGATTAGGAAGGTTTCTCCCAGGGGACAGAAGGACATGTCTAGATTAGGAAGGTTTCTCCCAGGGGACAGAAGGACATGTCTAGATTAGGAAGGTTTCTCCCAGGGGACAGAAGGACATGTCTAGATTAGGAAGGTTTCTCCCAGGGGACAGAAGGACATGTCTAGATTAGGAAGGTTTCTCCCAGGGGACAGAAGGACATGTCTAGATTAGGAAGGTTTCTCCCAGGGGACAGAAGGACATGTCTAGATTAGGAAGGTTTCTCCCAGGGGACAGAAGGACATGTCTAGATTAGGAAGGTTTCTCCCAGGGGACAGAAGGACATGTCTAGATTAGGAAGGTTTCTCCCAGGGGACAGAAGGACATGTCTAGATTAGGAAGGTTTCTCCCAGGGGACAGAAGGACATGTCTAGATTAGGAAGGTTTCTCCCAGGGGACAGAAGGACATGTCTAAGTATATGAATATTCGCCCTACTTACTCAGCAATGCCCCACATCTGTTTCAGAGTTTATATTATTACATTGTTCTGCCTCTTGGATTATATTCTGGATATATCAGATCAGTTATCTTTTATCACCGTGTATACGTAAACACCGACACACACTCACTTCCCTGATCACTACTGTCCTCTGGTGTGTCATCCAGTCCTCATAAAGCATGTGTCAACATGAGTCTCATTACAACCACACCTGTCCATTTATGGTCCTGGAGACACTGGTTCTGTGGATGTTTTGGAGGTCAAGGAAATTAGACATGAATTTCACAGCATTCCTCCTCTCCCCTCCCACCTCCCCTCCTCTCTCCTTCCCCTCCCCATTCACGTCCCCCTTCCCCTCCCCTCCTCTCCCCTCCCCTCCTCTCTCCTTCCCCTCCCCTCCTCTCTCCTTCCCCTCCCCCTCACCTCCTCTCCTTTAGTGGGAGAAGGTGTCAGTGTTGGCTGGTAAATAAGTCTGTTCTGGTGGCAGGATAGTCATCCTCTCTCCTTCCCCTTCTCCTCTCTCCTTCCCTTCCTCCTCTCTCCTTCCGCCCCTCCTCTCTCCTTCCGCCCCTCCTCTCTCCTTCCGCCCCTCCTCTCTCCTTCCGCCCCTCCTCTCTCCTAATCCCTCTCTCCTTCCCCTCCTCTCTCCTAATCCCTCTCTCCTTCCCCTCTCCTCCCTCCCCTTCCTCTCCTCTAGTGGGAGAAGGTGTCAGAGTGTTATCTGGTAAATAAGTCTGTTTGGGTGGCAGGATGGTGATCCACCTCCAGTACTTAGTGAAGGGTAGCGTGGGGCTTGTGGACAGGTGCTGGGTAGAGAGGGTGTCAGGCTGTCAGAGTTAAGAACTTCCGACCACAGAGATTTAACATCTGGCTACAATTAAAATCTGTCAAGAAGAGGATACTCTTTCTCTCATTCTCTCCTTACCGCTGCTGCTCGCTCGCTCTCTCTCACTGCTCTTTCTGCTGCCTCTCTCCTTACTGCCGCTCGCTCTCTCTCCTCTCTCTCTCTCTTACTGCTGCCTCTCCTTCCTGCCGCTCGCTCTCTCTCCTCTCTCTCTCTCTTACTGCTGCCTCTCCTTCCTGCCGCTCGCTCTCTCTCCTCTCTCTCTCTTACTGCTGCCTCTCCTTCCTGCCGCTCGCTCTCTCTCCTCTCTCTCTCTCTTACTGCTGCCTCTCCTTCCTGCCGCTCGCTCTCTCTCCTCTCTCTCTCTCTTACTGCTGCCTCTCCTTCCTGCCGCTCGCTCTCTCTCCTCTCTCTCTCTCTTACTGCTGCCTCTCCTTCCTGCCGCTCGCTCTCTCTCCTCTCTCTCTCTCATGTGACGTTTGACTGCAGTGTGTCGTTGTGTTTCTGCGATACAGACTGAAGAAGGCAGAGGAGTGCTTCAGACAAGCCAAGGAGAAGGCGACCTACAGTGTCAAACCCAAGCATGCCTCGGGAATCGTAAGTGATCAACCCCACAATATAATTGGCCACTTTATATACGATGACGTTGATGTGATTCTAACTCACTGTTATAACCTGAAGAAAGCTTTTCTGACAATCTAACTTATTGCTTTTTTTTCCCAGAAAGCCAAGCTGGGCATGAAGATTTAAGATTGGTGGTCGTCTATTTTACTGTGGAGCGAGAGAGACGAGGAACAACCGAGTTGGACTGCATGTACTACTACCGATGAATCACTTAGGCTTTAGAACGAGAACCAAATGACACACTATTCCCTATGTAGGGCACTACTTTAGACCAGGGTCCATAGGTCCCATAGGGCTCTAGTCTAAAGTAGTGCACTACATAAGGGAATAGGGTGCCATGTGGGACATAAGATACTACTTTTATTTTTGACTCCAAGCAGCTGTCAGTCTGTCCGTCTCCCGTCCTCCCGCCTGCTCTATGGGACCCGGCTCTGCAGGATTCTGTTATTAGCTCGTCAGACACACACACATCAACATCCAATCAGAAAGAAGAGGGAAACACCATGGGGTCAGCGGATGTCATTATACCAGAACTATATTTATAGGATGTCTTCCACAGGGACATACTAAAGGATACCTACTGTAGAGATACCTGGGTCCATCTTCTCCACAGTCCTACCCCCTACTGTAGAGATACCTGGAGCCATCTTCTCCACAGTCCTACCCCCTACTGTAGAGATACCTGGAGCCACCTTCTCCACAGTCCTACCCCCTACTGTAGAGATACCTGGGTCCATCTTCTCCACAGTCCTACCCCCTACTGTAGAGGTACCTGGGTCCATCTTCTCCACAGTCCTACCCCCTACTGTAGAGGTACCTGGGTCCATCTTCTCCACAGTCCTACCCCCTACTGTAGAGGTACCTGGGTCCATCTTCTCCACAGTCCTACCCCCTACTGTACAGATACCTGGGTCCATCTTCTCCACAGTCCTACCCCCTACTGTAGAGGTACCTGGAGCCACCTTCTCCACAGTCCTACCCCCTACTGTAGAGGTACCTGGGTCCATCTTCTCCACAGTCCTACCCCCTACTGTAGAGATACCTGGAGCCATCTTCTCCACAGTCCTACCCCCTACTGTTGAGGTACCTGGGTCCATCTTCTCCACAGTCCTACCCCCTACTGTAGAGATACCTGGGTCCATCTTCTCCACAGTCCTACCCCCTACTGTAGAGATACCTGGAGCCACCTTCTCCACAGTCCTACCCCCTACTGTAGAGGTACCTGGAGCCATCGTCTCCACAGTCCTACCCCCTACTGTAGAGGTACCTGGGTCCATCTTCTCCACAGTCCTACCCCCTACTGTAGAGGTACCTGGGTCCATCTTCTCCACAGTCCTACCCCCTACTGTAGAGATACCTGGAGCCATCGTCTCCACAGTCCTACCCCCTACAGTACAGTACTGACCTGAAATGCCAAACATGTTGCCTATTCAAGCTTTACTGTGTACCCATGACGAGATGTGTGTTTTCCAAAGCAATATAAATGTGTACTAGGCTGAAACAGTGATTGTATATTAAAACACAACCTCATTGGACTGTGAGAGAGAGAGGAGACGTGTGAAGAGGAACACAGCAGAAGGAAAACGAACACAGCCGTTGTCCAGGAGTCATCCCAAATGGCACCCTATTCCCTATATAGTGCACTACTGTTGATCAGGGCCCATGCACCCTAATCCCTATATAGTACACTACTGTTGAACAGGGCCCATGCGCCCTATTCCCTATATAGTACACTACTGTTGAACAGGGCCCATGCACCCTATTCCCTATAAAGTACACTACTGTTGAACAGGGCCCATGCACCCTATTCCCTATATAGTACACTACTGTTGAACAGGGCCCATGCACCCTATTCCCTATATAGTACACTACTGTTGAACAGGGCCCATGCACCCTATTCCCTATATAGTACACTACTGTTGAACAGGGCCCATGCACCCTATTCCCTATATAGTACACTACTGTTGAACAGGGCCCATGCACCCTATTCCCTACATAGTACACTACTGTTGAACAGGGCCCATGCACCCTATTCCCTATTTAGTACCTTACTTTGGATTAGGGCCCATAGTAGTGGTCTATATAGGGAGCCGTTTGACATACAGCCACGATGTCCAACGTTGAGCTCAACTTAGATTGTGTCCGGCAGAGAAGAGCTCTCTGTCTCCTTCCTGACCAGTAGAGAGGTTCACCCTCATCTGATCCCTGTTCACTCGGTCTAGAAGACCAGCTGTAGAATAGACTTCTGGCATGTTTTACTCACTTCACAAAAAACACATCACTTCAAAGACATATTTTCTACTCTTATCGAGGAGAAAATAAAAGACAATTCTGGTGTAAAACCTGTAAATGTATAACTTATTCCCTTTTCACTTATCTGAAGTGATGCCGTGTGTGTTCGGTAAGAAGACTATTCTAATGTGAGGACAGAGAGGGTTATGGGAAATGTAGTGTGTTGGTTTGATAAAGATTTAATGTAAAGACAGTGAACAGTCCTAAAGGAATGTTCATTTACATTGAAAAAGTGCATTCAAATAATTGACTCGATTACTAAAAAATAATATATTTAAAATGCTTTTATCAGTGTAAAGTAGTATTGTATTCTTTATGTAACATATTTTTGTAAAGATTTTATTTTCTGTCCCCCAGCATGTTAAATCATCATCCTGGAGTTGCTGGATAAGGTTTATTATTGTAAAATGTTGTTAGTATCTCACTGGATCTCTGCTTGTTTCTGGGAGCAGCAATGTCATTTATCTACAATAAAAATGAATAAATTCAGCTGTTTTTTGTGGTTTGCAGGTTGATTCTCTCTTGAAGGCGTTATAATCAGAAACGTGTCCTGAAGAGATACGTAATACGAGGCGTTATAATCAGAAACGTGTCCTGAAGAGATACGTACGTAATACGAGGCGTTATAATCAGAAACGTGTCCTGAAGAGATACGTACGTAATACGAGGCATTATAATCAGAAACGTGTCCTGAAGAGATACGTACGTAATACGAGGCGTTATAATCAGAAACGTGTCCTGAAGAGATACGTACGTAATACGAGGCGTTATAATCAGAAACGTGTCCTGAAGAGATACGTACGTAATACAAGGTGTTATAATCAGAAACGTGTCCTGAGAGATACGTACGTAATACGAGGCGTTATAATCAGAAACGTGTCCTGAAGAGATACGTACGTAATACGAGGCGTTATAATCAGAAACGTGTCCTGAAGAGATACGTAATACGAGGTGTTATAATCAGAAACGTGTCCTGAAGAGATACGTACGTAATACGAGGCGTTATAATCAGAAACGTGTCCTGAAGAGATACGTACGTAATATGAGGCGTTATAATCAGAAACGTGTCCTGAAGAGATACGTACGTAATACGAGGCGTTATAATCAGAAACGTGTCCTGAAGAGATACGTACGTAATACGAGGCGTTATAATCAGAAACGTGTCCTGAAGAGATACGTACGTAATACGAGGCGTTATAATCAGAAACGTGTCCTGAAGAGATACGTACGTAATACGAGGCGTTATAATCAGAAACGTGTCCTGAAGAGATACGTAATATGAGGTGTTTAAAACAGAAACCTGTCCTGAAGAGATACGTAATACGAGGCGTTATAATCAGAAACGCGTCCTGAAGAGATACGTACGTAATACGAGGGGTTATAATCAGAAACGTGTCCTGAAGAGATACGTACGTAATACGAGGCGTTATACTCAGAAACGTGTCCTGAAGAGATACGTACGTAATATGAGGCGTTATAATCAGAAACGTGTCCTGAAGAGATACGTACGTAATACGAGGCGTTATAATCAGAAAAGTATCCTGAAGAGATACGTAATACGAGGCGGTATAATCAGAAACGTGTCGTTATAATCAGAAACGTGTCCTGAAGAGATACGTACGTAATATGAGGCGTTATAATCAGAAACGTGTCCTGAAGAGATACGTACGTAATACGAGGCGTTATAATCAGAAACGTGTCCTGAAGAGATACGTACGTAATATGAGGCGTTATAATCAGAAACGTGTCCTGAAGAGATACGTACGTAATACGAGGCGTTATAATCAGAAACGTGTTCTGAAGAGATACGTACGTAATATGAGGCGTTATAATCAGAAACGTGTCCTGAAGAGATACGTAATACGAGGCGTTATAATCAGAAACGTGTCATTATAATCAGAAACGTGTCCTGAAGAGACACGTACGTAATACGAGGCTTATAATCAGAAACGTGTTCTGAAGAGATACGTAATACGAGGCGTTTTAATCAGAAACGTGTCCTGAAGAGATACGTACGTAATACGAGGCTTATAATCAGAAACGTATCCTGAAGAGATACGTACGTAATATGAGGGGTTATAATCAGAAACGTGTCCTGAAGAGATACATACGTAATACGAGGCGTTATAATCAGAAACGTGTCCTGAAGAGATACGTACGTAATACGAGGCGTTATAATCAGAAACGTGTCCTGAAGAGATACGTACGTAATACGAGGCGTTATAATCGGAAACGTGTCCTGAAGAGATACGTAAGTAATACGAGGCGTTATAATCGGAAACGTGTCCTGAAGAGATACGTACGTAATACGAGGCGTTATAATCAGAAACGTGTCCTGAAGAGATACGTACGTAATACGAGGCGTTATAATCAGAAACGTGTCCTGAAGAGATACGTAATACGAGGCTTATAATCAGAAACGTGTTCTGAAGAGATACGTACGTAATACGAGGCGTTATAATCAGAAACGTGTCCTGAAGAGATACGTAATACGAGGCGTTATAATCAGAAACGTGTCGTTATAATCAGAAACGTGTCCTGAAGAGATACGTACGTAATACGAGGCGTTATAATCAGAAACGTGTCCTGAAGAGATACGTACGTAATACGAGGCGTTATAATCAGAAACGTGTTCTGAAGAGATACGTACGTAATATGAGGCGTTATAATCAGAAACGTGTCCTGAAGAGATACGTAATACGAGGCGTTATAATCAGAAACGTGTCATTATAATCAGAAACGTGTCCTGAAGAGACACGTACGTAATACGAGGCTTATAATCAGAAACGTGTTCTGAAGAGATACGTAATACGAGGCGTTTTAATCAGAAACGTGTCCTGAAGAGATACGTACGTAATACGAGGCTTATAATCAGAAACGTATCCTGAAGAGATACGTACGTAATATGAGGGGTTATAATCAGAAACGTGTCCTGAAGAGATACATACGTAATACGAGGCGTTATAATCAGAAACGTGTCCTGAAGAGATACGTACGTAATACGAGGCGTTATAATCAGAAACGTGTCCTGAAGAGATACGTACGTAATACGAGGCGTTATAATCGGAAACGTGTCCTGAAGAGATACGTAAGTAATACGAGGCGTTATAATCGGAAACGTGTCCTGAAGAGATACGTACGTAATACGAGGCGTTATAATCAGAAACGTGTCCTGAAGAGATACGTACGTAATACGAGGCGTTATAATCAGAAACGTGTCCTGAAGAGATACGTAATACGAGGCTTATAATCAGAAACGTGTTCTGAAGAGATACGTACGTAATACGAGGCGTTATAATCAGAAACGTGTCCTGAAGAGATACGTAATACGAGGCGTTATAATCAGAAACGTGTCGTTATAATCAGAAACGTGTCCTGAAGAGATACGTACGTAATACGAGGCGTTATAATCAGAAACGTGTCCTGAAGAGATACGTACGTAATACGAGGCGTTATAATCAGAAACGTGTCCTGAAGAGATACGTAATACGAGGCGTTATATTCAGAAACGTGTCCTGAAGAGATACGTACGTAATACGAGGCATTATAATCAGAAACGTGTCCTGAAGAGATACGTAATACGAGGCGTTATAATCAGAAACGTGTCCTCAAGAGATACATTATACGAGGCGTTATAATCAGAAACGTGTCCTGAAGAGATACGTACGTAATACGAGGCGTTATAATCAGAAACGTGTCCTGAAGAGATACGTAATACGAGGCGTTATAATCAGAAACGTGTCCTGAAGAGATACGTACGTAATACGAGGCGTTATAATCAGAAACGTGTCCTGAAGAGATACGTAATACGAGGCATTATAATCAGAAACGTGTCCTGAAGAGATACGTACGTAATACGAGGCGTTATAATCAGAAACGTGTCCTGAAGAGATACGTACGTAATACGAGGCGTTATAATCAGAAACGTGTCCTGAAGAGATACGTACGTAATACGAGGCGTTATAATCAGAAACGTGTCCTGAAGAGATACGTAATACGAGGCGTTATAATCAGAAACGTGTCCTGAAGAGATACGTAATACGAGGCGTTATAATCAGAAACGTGTCCTGAAGAGATACGTAATACGAGGCGTTATAATCAGAAACGTGTCCTGAAGAGATACGTAATACGAGGCGTTATAATCAGAAACGTGTCCTGAAGAGATACGTACGTAATACGAGGCGTTATAATCAGAAACGTGTCCTCAAGAGATACATTATACGAGGCGTTATAATCAGAAACGTGTCCTGAAGAGATACGTACGTAATACGAGGCGTTATAATCAGAAACGTGTCCTGAAGAGATACGTAATACGAGGTGTTATAAACAGAAACCTGTCCTGAAGAGATACGTACGTAATACGAGGCGTTATAATCAGAAACGTGTCCTGAAGAGATACGTACGTAATACGAGGCGTTATAATCAGAAACGTGTCCTGAAGAGATACGTACGTAATACGAGGCGTTATAATCAGAAACGTGTCCTGAAGAGATACGTACGTAATACGAGGCGTTATAATCAGAAACGTGTCCTGAAGAGATACGTACGTAATACGAGGCGTTATAATCAGAAACGTGTCCTGAAGAGATACGTACGTAATACGAGGCGTTATAATCAGAAACGTGTCCTGAAGAGATACGTACGTAATATGAGGGGTTATAATCAGAAACGTGTCCTGAAGAGATACGTACTTAATACGAGGCGTTATAATCAGAAACGTGTCCTGAAGAGATACGTACGTAATACGAGGCGTTACATTCAGAAACGTATCCTGAAGAGATACGTACGTAATACGAGGCTTATAATCAGAAACGTGTCCTGAAGAGATACGTAATGCGAGGCGTTATAATCAGAAAAGTATCCTGAAGAGATACGTACGTAATACGAGGCGTTATAATCAGAAACGTGTCCTGAAGAGATACGTACGTAATACGAGGCTTATAATCAGAAACGTGTCCTGAAGAGATACGTAATACGAGGCGTTATAATCAGAAACGTGTCCTGAAGAGATACGTACGTAATACGAGGCGTTATAATCAGAAACGTGTCCTGAAGAGATACGTGCGTAATACGAGGCGTTATAATCAGAAACGTGTCCTGAAGAGATACGTAATACGAGGCGTTATAATCAGAAAAGTATCCTGAAGAGATACGTAATACGAGGCATTATAATTAGAAACGTGTCCTGAAGAGATACGTACGTAATACGAGGCGTTATAATCAGAAACGTGTCCTGAAGAGATACGTACGTAATATTAGGCGTTATAATCAGAAACGTGTCCTGAAGAGATACGTACGTAATACGAGGCGTTATAATCAGAAACGTGTCCTGAAGAGATACGTACGTAATACGAGGCGTTATAATCAGAAACGTGTCCTGAAGAGATACGTACGTAATACGAGGCGTTATAATCAGAAACGTGTCCTGAAGAGATACGTACGTAATACGAGGCGTTATAATCAGAAACGTATCCTGAAGAGATACGTACGTAATACGAGGCGTTATAATCAGAAACGTGTCCTGAAGAGATACGTACGTAATATGAGGCGTTATAATCAGAAACGTGTCCTGAAGAGATACGTAATACGAGGCATTATAATCAGAAACGTGTCCTGAAGAGATACGTACGTAATACGAGGCGTTATAATCAGAAACGTGTCCTGAAGAGATACGTACGTAATACGAGGCGTTATAATCAGAAACGTGTCCTGAAGAGATACGTACGTAATATGAGGCGTTATAATCAGAAACGTGTCCTGAAGAGATACGTAATACGAGGCATTATAATCAGAAACGTGTCCTGAAGAGATACGTACGTAATACGAGGCGTTATAATCAGAAACGTGTCCTGAAGAGATACGTACGTAATACGAGGCGTTATAATCAGAAACGTGTCCTGAAGAGATACGTACGTAATACGAGGCATTATAATCAGAAACGTATCCTGAAGAGATACGTACGTAATACGAGGCGTTATAATCAGAAACGTGTTCTGAAGAGATACGTAATACGAGGCGTTATAATCAGAAACGTGTCCTGAAGAGATACGTAATACGAGGCGTTATAATCAGAAACGTGTCCTGAAGAGATACGTAATACGAGGCGTTATAATCAGAAACGTGTCCTGAAGAGATACGTAATACGAGGCGTTATAATCAGAAACGTGTCCTAAAGAGGTACGTACGTAATACGAGGCGTTATAATCAGAAACGTGTCCTGAAGAGGTACGTACGTAATACGAGGCGTTATAATCAGAAACGTGTCCTGAAGAGGTACGTACGTAATACGAGGCGTTATAATCAGAAACGTGTCCTGAAGAGGTACGTACGTAATACGAGGCGTTATAATCAGAAACGTGTCCTGAAGAGATACGTACGTAATACGAGGCGTTATAATCAGAAACGTGTCCTGAAGAGATACGTACGTAATACGAGGCGTTATAATCAGAAACCTGTCCTGAAGAGATACGTAATACGAGGCGTTATATTCAGAAACGTGTCCTGAAGAGATACGTAATCCGAGGCGTTATAATCAGAAACCTGTCCTGAAGAGATACGTAATACGAGGCGTTATAATCAGAAACGTGTCCTGAAGAGATACGTACGTAATACGAGGCGTTATAATCAGAAACGTGTCCTGAAGAGATACGTACGTAATACGAGGCGTTATAATCAGAAACGTGTCCTGAAGAGATACGTACGTAATACGAGGCGTTATAATCAGAAACGTGTCCTGAAGAGATACGTACGTAATACGAGGCGTTATAATCAGAAACGTGTCCTGAAGAGATACGTACGTAATACGAGGGGTTATAATCAGAAACGTGTCCTGAAGAGATACGTACGTAATACGAGGCGTTATAATCAGAAACGTGTCCTGAAGAGATACGTACGTAATACGAGGCGTTATAATCAGAAACGTGTCCTGAAGAGATACGTACGTAATACGAGGCGTTATAATCAGAAACGTGTCCTGAAGAGATACGTACGTAATATGAGGGGTTATAATCAGAAACGTGTCCTGAAGAGATACGTACTTAATACGAGGCGTTATAATCAGAAACGTGTCCTGAAGAGATACGTACGTAATACGAGGCGTTACATTCAGAAACGTATCCTGAAGAGATACGTACGTAATACGAGGCTTATAATCAGAAACGTGTCCTGAAGAGATACGTAATACGAGGCGTTATAATCAGAAACGTGTCCTGAAGAGATACGTACGTAATACGAGGAGTTATAATCAGAAACGTGTCCTGAAGAGATACGTGCGTAATACGAGGCGTTATAATCAGAAACGTGTCCTGAAGAGATACGTAATACGAGGCGTTATAATCAGAAAAGTATCCTGAAGAGATACGTAATACGAGGCGTTATAATCAGAAACGTGTCCTGAAGAGATACGTACGTAATACGAGGCGTTATAATCAGAAACGTGTCCTGAAGAGATACGTACGTAATACGAGGCATTATAATTAGAAACGTGTCCTGAAGAGATACGTACGTAATACGAGGCGTTATAATCAGAAACGTGTCCTGAAGAGATACGTACGTAATATTAGGCGTTATAATCAGAAACGTGTCCTGAAGAGATACGTACGTAATACGAGGCGTTATAATCAGAAACGTGTCCTGAAGAGATACGTACGTAATACGAGGCGTTATAATCAGAAACGTGTCCTGAAGAGATACGTACGTAATACGAGGCGTTATAATCAGAAACGTGTCCTGAAGAGATACGTACGTAATACGAGGCGTTATAATCAGAAACGTATCCTGAAGAGATACGTACGTAATACGAGGCGTTATAATCAGAAACGTGTCCTGAAGAGATACGTACGTAATATGAGGCGTTATAATCAGAAACGTGTCCTGAAGAGATACGTAATACGAGGCATTATAATCAGAAACGTGTCCTGAAGAGATACGTACGTAATACGAGGCGTTATAATCAGAAACGTGTCCTGAAGAGATACGTACGTAATACGAGGCGTTATAATCAGAAACGTGTCCTGAAGAGATACGTACGTAATACGAGGCATTATAATCAGAAACGTATCCTGAAGAGATACGTACGTAATACGAGGCGTTATAATCAGAAACGTGTTCTGAAGAGATACGTAATACGAGGCGTTATAATCAGAAACGTGTCCTGAAGAGATACGTAATACGAGGCGTTATAATCAGAAACGTGTCCTGAAGAGATACGTAATACGAGGCGTTATAATCAGAAACGTGTCCTGAAGAGATACGTAATACGAGGCGTTATAATCAGAAACGTGTCCTAAAGAGGTACGTACGTAATACGAGGCGTTATAATCAGAAACGTGTCCTGAAGAGGTACGTACGTAATACGAGGCGTTATAATCAGAAACGTGTCCTGAAGAGGTACGTACGTAATACGAGGCGTTATAATCAGAAACGTGTCCTGAAGAGATACGTACGTAATACGAGGCGTTATAATCAGAAACCTGTCCTGAAGAGATACGTAATACGAGGCGTTATAATCAGAAACGTGTCCTGAAGAGATACGTAATACGAGGCGTTATAATCAGAAACGTGTCCTGAAGAGATACGTACGTAATACGAGGCGTTATAATCAGAAACGTGTCCTGAAGAGATACGTACGTAATACGAGGCGTTATAATCAGAAACGTGTCCTGAAGAGATACGTACGTAATACGAGGCGTTATAATCAGAAACGTGTCCTGAAGAGATACGTACGTAATACGAGGCGTGATAATCAGAAACGTGTCCTGAAGAGATACGTACGTAATAGGAGGCGTTATAATCAGAAACGTGTCCTGAAGAGATACGTACGTAATACGAGGCGTTATAATCAGAAACGTGTCCTGAAGAGATACGTACGTAATACGAGGCGTTATAATCAGAAACGTGTCCTGAAGAGATACGTACGTAATACGAGGGGTTATAATCAGAAACGTGTCCTGAAGAGATACGTACGTAATACGAGGCGTTATAATCAGAAACGTGTCCTGAAGAGATACGTACGTAATACGAGGCGTTATAATCAGAAACGTGTCCTGAAGAGATACGTACGTAATACGAGGCGTTATAATCAGAAACGTGTCCTGAAGAGATACGTACGTAATATGAGGGGTTATAATCAGAAACGTGTCCTGAAGAGATACGTACTTAATACGAGGCGTTATAATCAGAAACGTGTCCTGAAGAGATACGTACGTAATACGAGGCGTTACATTCAGAAACGTATCCTGAAGAGATACGTACGTAATACGAGGCTTATAATCAGAAACGTGTCCTGAAGAGATACGTAATACGAGGCGTTATAATCAGAAACGTGTCCTGAAGAGATACGTACGTAATACGAGGCGTTATAATCAGAAACGTGTCCTGAAGAGATACGTGCGTAATACGAGGCGTTATAATCAGAAACGTGTCCTGAAGAGATACGTAATACGAGGCGTTATAATCAGAAAAGTATCCTGAAGAGATACGTAATACGAGGCGTTATAATCAGAAACGTGTCCTGAAGAGATACGTACGTAATACGAGGCGTTATAATCAGAAACGTGTCCTGAAGAGATACGTACGTAATACGAGGCATTATAATTAGAAACGTGTCCTGAAGAGATACGTACGTAATACGAGGCGTTATAATCAGAAACGTGTCCTGAAGAGATACGTACGTAATACGAGGCGTTATAATCAGAAACGTGTCCTGAAGAGATACGTACGTAATACGAGGCGTTATAATCAGAAACGTGTCCTGAAGAGATACGTACGTAATACGAGGCGTTATAATCAGAAACGTGTCCTGAAGAGATACGTACGTAATACGAGGCGTTATAATCAGAAACGTATCCTGAAGAGATACGTACGTAATACGAGGCGTTATAATCAGAAACGTGTCCTGAAGAGATACGTACGTAATACGAGGCGTTATAATCAGAAACGTGTCCTGAAGAGATACGTACGTAATACGAGGCGTTATAATCAGAAACGTGTCCTGAAGAGATACGTACGTAATACGAGGCATTATAATCAGAAACGTATCCTGAAGAGATACGTACGTAATACGAGGCGTTATAATCAGAAACGTGTTCTGAAGAGATACGTAATACGAGGCGTTATAATCAGAAACGTGTCCTGAAGAGATACGTAATACGAGGCGTTATAATCAGAAACGTGTCCTGAAGAGATACGTAATACGAGGCGTTATAATCAGAAACGTGTCCTGAAGAGATACGTAATACGAGGCGTTATAATCAGAAACGTGTCCTAAAGAGGTACGTACGTAATACGAGGCGTTATAATCAGAAACGTGTCCTGAAGAGGTACGTACGTAATACGAGGCGTTATAATCAGAAACGTGTCCTGAAGAGGTACGTACGTAATACGAGGCGTTATAATCAGAAACGTGTCCTGAAGAGATACGTACGTAATACGAGGCGTTATAATCAGAAACGTGTCCTGAAGAGATACGTACGTAATACGAGGCGTTATAATCAGAAACGTGTCCTGAAGAGATACGTAATACGAGGCGTTATAATCAGAAACGTGTCCTGAAGAGATACGTACGTAATACGAGGCGTTATAATCAGAAACGTGTCCTGAAGAGATACGTACGTAATACGAGGCGTTATAATCAGAAACGTGTCCTGAAGAGATACGTACGTAATACGAGGCGTTATAATCAGAAACGTGTCCTGAAGAGATACGTACGTAATACGAGGCGTTATAATCAGAAACGTGTCCTGAAGAGATACGTACGTAATACGAGGCGTTATAATCAGAAACGTGTCCTGAAGAGATACGTACGTAATACGAGGCGTTATAATCAGAAACGTGTCCTGAAGAGATACGTACGTAATACGAGGCGTTATAATCAGAAACGTGTCCTGAAGAGATACGTACGTAATACGAGGGGTTATAATCAGAAACGTGTCCTGAAGAGATACGTACGTAATACGAGGCGTTATAATCAGAAACGTGTCCTGAAGAGATACGTACGTAATACGAGGCGTTATAATCAGAAACGTGTCCTGAAGAGATACGTAATACGAGGCGTTATAATCAGAAAAGTATCCTGAAGAGATACGTAATACGAGGCGTTATAATCAGAAACGTGTCCTGAAGAGATACGTACGTAATACGAGGCGTTATAATCAGAAACGTGTCCTGAAGAGATACGTACGTAATACGAGGCATTATAATTAGAAACGTGTCCTGAAGAGATACGTACGTAATACGAGGCGTTATAATCAGAAACGTGTCCTGAAGAGATACGTACGTAATATTAGGCGTTATAATCAGAAACGTGTCCTGAAGAGATACGTACGTAATACGAGGCGTTATAATCAGAAACGTGTCCTGAAGAGATACGTACGTAATACGAGGCGTTATAATCAGAAACGTGTCCTGAAGAGATACGTACGTAATACGAGGCGTTATAATCAGAAACGTGTCCTGAAGAGATACGTACGTAATACGAGGCGTTATAATCAGAAACGTATCCTGAAGAGATACGTACGTAATACGAGGCGTTATAATCAGAAACGTGTCCTGAAGAGATACGTACGTAATATGAGGCGTTATAATCAGAAACGTGTCCTGAAGAGATACGTAATACGAGGCATTATAATCAGAAACGTGTCCTGAAGAGATACGTACGTAATACGAGGCGTTATAATCAGAAACGTGTCCTGAAGAGATACGTACGTAATACGAGGCGTTATAATCAGAAACGTGTCCTGAAGAGATACGTACGTAATACGAGGCATTATAATCAGAAACGTATCCTGAAGAGATACGTACGTAATACGAGGCGTTATAATCAGAAACGTGTTCTGAAGAGATACGTAATACGAGGCGTTATAATCAGAAACGTGTCCTGAAGAGATACGTAATACGAGGCGTTATAATCAGAAACGTGTCCTGAAGAGATACGTAATACGAGGCGTTATAATCAGAAACGTGTCCTGAAGAGATACGTAATACGAGGCGTTATAATCAGAAACGTGTCCTAAAGAGGTACGTACGTAATACGAGGCGTTATAATCAGAAACGTGTCCTGAAGAGGTACGTACGTAATACGAGGCGTTATAATCAGAAACGTGTCCTGAAGAGGTACGTACGTAATACGAGGCGTTATAATCAGAAACGTGTCCTGAAGAGATACGTACGTAATACGAGGCGTTATAATCAGAAACCTGTCCTGAAGAGATACGTAATACGAGGCGTTATAATCAGAAACGTGTCCTGAAGAGATACGTAATACGAGGCGTTATAATCAGAAACGTGTCCTGAAGAGATACGTACGTAATACGAGGCGTTATAATCAGAAACGTGTCCTGAAGAGATACGTACGTAATACGAGGCGTTATAATCAGAAACGTGTCCTGAAGAGATACGTACGTAATACGAGGCGTTATAATCAGAAACGTGTCCTGAAGAGATACGTACGTAATACGAGGCGTGATAATCAGAAACGTGTCCTGAAGAGATACGTACGTAATAGGAGGCGTTATAATCAGAAACGTGTCCTGAAGAGATACGTACGTAATACGAGGCGTTATAATCAGAAACGTGTCCTGAAGAGATACGTACGTAATACGAGGCGTTATAATCAGAAACGTGTCCTGAAGAGATACGTACGTAATACGAGGGGTTATAATCAGAAACGTGTCCTGAAGAGATACGTACGTAATACGAGGCGTTATAATCAGAAACGTGTCCTGAAGAGATACGTACGTAATACGAGGCGTTATAATCAGAAACGTGTCCTGAAGAGATACGTACGTAATACGAGGCGTTATAATCAGAAACGTGTCCTGAAGAGATACGTACGTAATATGAGGGGTTATAATCAGAAACGTGTCCTGAAGAGATACGTACTTAATACGAGGCGTTATAATCAGAAACGTGTCCTGAAGAGATACGTACGTAATACGAGGCGTTACATTCAGAAACGTATCCTGAAGAGATACGTACGTAATACGAGGCTTATAATCAGAAACGTGTCCTGAAGAGATACGTAATACGAGGCGTTATAATCAGAAACGTGTCCTGAAGAGATACGTACGTAATACGAGGCGTTATAATCAGAAACGTGTCCTGAAGAGATACGTGCGTAATACGAGGCGTTATAATCAGAAACGTGTCCTGAAGAGATACGTAATACGAGGCGTTATAATCAGAAAAGTATCCTGAAGAGATACGTAATACGAGGCGTTATAATCAGAAACGTGTCCTGAAGAGATACGTACGTAATACGAGGCGTTATAATCAGAAACGTGTCCTGAAGAGATACGTACGTAATACGAGGCATTATAATCAGAAACGTGTCCTGAAGAGATACGTACGTAATACGAGGCGTTATAATCAGAAACGTGTCCTGAAGAGATACGTACGTAATACGAGGCGTTATAATCAGAAACGTGTCCTGAAGAGATACGTACGTAATACGAGGCGTTATAATCAGAAACGTGTCCTGAAGAGATACGTACGTAATACGAGGCGTTATAATCAGAAACGTGTCCTGAAGAGATACGTACGTAATACGAGGCGTTATAATCAGAAACGTATCCTGAAGAGATACGTACGTAATACGAGGCATTATAATCAGAAACGTGTCCTGAAGAGATACGTACGTAATACGAGGCGTTATAATCAGAAACGTGTCCTGAAGAGATACGTACGTAATACGAGGCGTTATAATCAGAAACGTGTCCTGAAGAGATACGTACGTAATACGAGGCGTTATAATCAGAAACGTGTTCTGAAGAGATACGTAATACGAGGCGTTATAATCAGAAACGTGTCCTGAAGAGATACGTAATACGAGGCGTTATAATCAGAAACGTGTCCTGAAGAGATACGTAATACGAGGCGTTATAATCAGAAACGTGTCCTGAAGAGATACGTAATACGAGGCGTTATAATCAGAAACGTGTCCTAAAGAGGTACGTACGTAATACGAGGCGTTATAATCAGAAACGTGTCCTGAAGAGGTACGTACGTAATACGAGGCGTTATAATCAGAAACGTGTCCTGAAGAGGTACGTACGTAATACGAGGCGTTATAATCAGAAACGTGTCCTGAAGAGATACGTACGTAATACGAGGCGTTATAATCAGAAACGTGTCCTGAAGAGATACGTACGTAATACGAGGCGTTATAATCAGAAACCTGTCCTGAAGAGATACGTAATACGAGGCGTTATAATCAGAAACGTGTCCTGAAGAGATACGTACGTAATACGAGGCGTTATAATCAGAAACGTGTCCTGAAGAGATACGTACGTAATACGAGGCGTTATAATCAGAAACGTGTCCTGAAGAGATACGTACGTAATACGAGGCGTTATAATCAGAAACGTGTCCTGAAGAGATACGTACGTAATACGAGGCGTTATAATCAGAAACGTGTCCTGAAGAGATACGTACGTAATACGAGGCGTTATAATCAGAAACGTGTCCTGAAGAGATACGTACGTAATACGAGGCGTTATAATCAGAAACGTGTCCTGAAGAGATACGTACGTAATACGAGGCGTTATAATCAGAAACGTGTCCTGAAGAGATACGTACGTAATACGAGGGGTTATAATCAGAAACGTGTCCTGAAGAGATACGTACGTAATACGAGGCGTTATAATCAGAAACGTGTCCTGAAGAGATACGTACGTAATACGAGGCGTTATAATCAGAAACGTGTCCTGAAGAGATACGTACGTAATACGAGGCGTTATAATCAGAAACGTGTCCTGAAGAGATACGTACGTAATATGAGGGGTTATAATCAGAAACGTGTCCTGAAGAGATACGTACTTAATACGAGGCGTTATAATCAGAAACGTGTCCTGAAGAGATACGTACGTAATACGAGGCGTTACATTCAGAAACGTATCCTGAAGAGATACGTACGTAATACGAGGCTTATAATCAGAAACGTGTCCTGAAGAGATACGTAATACGAGGCGTTATAATCAGAAACGTGTCCTGAAGAGATACGTACGTAATACGAGGCGTTATAATCAGAAACGTGTCCTGAAGAGATACGTGCGTAATACGAGGCGTTATAATCAGAAACGTGTCCTGAAGAGATACGTAATACGAGGCGTTATAATCAGAAAAGTATCCTGAAGAGATACGTAATACGAGGCGTTATAATCAGAAACGTGTCCTGAAGAGATACGTACGTAATACGAGGCGTTATAATCAGAAACGTGTCCTGAAGAGATACGTACGTAATACGAGGCATTATAATTAGAAACGTGTCCTGAAGAGATACGTACGTAATACGAGGCGTTATAATCAGAAACGTGTCCTGAAGAGATACGTACGTAATATTAGGCGTTATAATCAGAAACGTGTCCTGAAGAGATACGTACGTAATACGAGGCGTTATAATCAGAAACGTGTCCTGAAGAGATACGTACGTAATACGAGGCGTTATAATCAGAAACGTGTCCTGAAGAGATACGTACGTAATACGAGGCGTTATAATCAGAAACGTGTCCTGAAGAGATACGTACGTAATACGAGGCGTTATAATCAGAAACGTATCCTGAAGAGATACGTACGTAATACGAGGCGTTATAATCAGAAACGTGTCCTGAAGAGATACGTACGTAATATGAGGCGTTATAATCAGAAACGTGTCCTGAAGAGATACGTAATACGAGGCATTATAATCAGAAACGTGTCCTGAAGAGATACGTACGTAATACGAGGCGTTATAATCAGAAACGTGTCCTGAAGAGATACGTACGTAATACGAGGCGTTATAATCAGAAACGTGTCCTGAAGAGATACGTACGTAATACGAGGCATTATAATCAGAAACGTGTCCTGAAGAGATACGTACGTAATACGAGGCGTTATAATCAGAAACGTGTCCTGAAGAGATACGTACGTAATACGAGGCATTATAATCAGAAACGTATCCTGAAGAGATACGTACGTAATACGAGGCGTTATAATCAGAAACGTGTTCTGAAGAGATACGTAATACGAGGCGTTATAATCAGAAACGTGTCCTGAAGAGATACGTAATACGAGGCGTTATAATCAGAAACGTGTCCTGAAGAGATACGTAATACGAGGCGTTATAATCAGAAACGTGTCCTGAAGAGATACGTAATACGAGGCGTTATAATCAGAAACGTGTCCTAAAGAGGTACGTACGTAATACGAGGCGTTATAATCAGAAACGTGTCCTGAAGAGGTACGTACGTAATACGAGGCGTTATAATCAGAAACGTGTCCTGAAGAGGTACGTACGTAATACGAGGCGTTATAATCAGAAACGTGTCCTGAAGAGATACGTACGTAATACGAGGCGTTATAATCAGAAACGTGTCCTGAAGAGATACGTACGTAATACGAGGCGTTATAATCAGAAACGTGTCCTGAAGAGATACGTACGTAATACGAGGCGTTATAATCAGAAACGTGTCCTGAAGAGATACGTACTTAATACGAGGGGTTATAATCAGAAACGTGTCCTGAAGAGATACGTACGTAATACGAGGCGTTATAATCAGAAACGTGTCCTGAAGAGATACGTACGTAATACGAGGCGTTATAATCAGAAACGTGTCCTGAAGAGATACGTACGTAATACGAGGCGTTATAATCAGAAACGTGTCCTGAAGAGATACGTACGTAATATGAGGGGTTATAATCAGAAACGTGTCCTGAAGAGATACGTACGTAATACGAGGCGTTACATTCAGAAACGTATCCTGAAGAGATACGTACGTAATGCGAGGCTTAAAATCAGAAACGTTTCCTGAAGAGATACGTACGTAATACGAGGCGTTATAATCAGAAACGTGTCCTGAAGAGATACGTACGTAATACGAGGCTTATAATCAGAAACGTGTCCTGAAGAGATACGTAATACGAGGCGTTATAATCAGAAACGTGTCCTGAAGAGATACGTACGTAATACGAGGCGTTATAATCAGAAACGTGTCCTGAAGAGATACGTGCGTAATACGAGGCGTTATAATCAGAAACGTGTCCTGAAGAGATACGTAATACGAGGCGTTATAATCAGAAAAGTATCCTGAAGAGATACGTAATACGAGGCGTTATAATCAGAAATGTGTCCTGAAGAGATACGTACGTAATACGAGGCGTTATAATCAGAAACGTGTCCTGAAGAGATACGTACGTAATACGAGGCGTTATAATCAGAAACGTGTCCTGAAGAGATACGTACGTAATACGAGGCATTATAATTAGAAACGTGTCCTGAAGAGATACGTACGTAATATTAGGCGTTATAATCAGAAACGTGTCCTGAAGAGATACGTACGTAATACGAGGCGTTATAATCAGAAACGTGTCCTGAAGAGATACATACGTAATACGAGGCATTATAATCAGAAACGTATCCTGAAGAGATACGTACGTAATACGAGGCGTTATAATCAGAAACGTGTCCTGAAGAGATACGTACGTAATATGAGGCGTTATAATCAGAAACGTGTCCTGAAGAGATACGTAATACGAGGCATTATAATCAGAAACGTGTCCTGAAGAGATACGTACGTAATACGAGGCGTTATAATCAGAAACGTGTCCTGAAGAGATACGTACGTAATACGAGGCGTTATAATCAGAAACGTGTCCTGAAGAGATACGCACGTAATACGAGGCATTATAATCAGAAACGTATCCTGAAGAGATACGTACGTAATACGAGGCGTTATAATCAGAAACGTGTTCTGAAGAGATACGTAATACGAGGCGTTATAATCAGAAACGTGTCCTGAAGAGATACGTAATACGAGGCGTTATAATCAGAAACGTGTCCTGAAGAGATACGTAATACGAGGCGTTATAATCAGAAACGTGTCCTGAAGAGATACGTAATACGAGGCGTTATAATCAGAAACGTGTCCTAAAGAGGTACGTACGTAATACGAGGCGTTATAATCAGAAACGTGTCCTGAAGAGGTACGTACGTAATAAGAGGCGTTATAATCAGAAACGTGTCCTGAAGAGGTACGTACGTAATACGAGGCGTTATAATCAGAAACGTGTCCTGAAGAGATACGTACGTAATACGAGGCGTTATAATCAGAAACGTGTCCTGAAGAGATACGTACGTAATACGAGGCGTTATAATCAGAAACGTGTCCTGAAGAGATACGTAATACGAGGCGTTATATTCAGAAACGTGTCCTGAAGAGATACGTACGTAATACGAGGCGTTATAATCAGAAACGTGTCCTGAAGAGATACGTACGTAATACGAGGCGTTATAATCAGAAACGTGTCCTGAAGAGATACGTACGTAATACGAGGCGTTATAATCAGAAACGTGTCCTGAAGAGATACGTACGTAATACGAGGGGTTATAATCAGAAACGTGTCCTGAAGAGATACGTACGTAATACGAGGCGTTATAATCAGAAACGTGTCCTGAAGAGATACGTACGTAATACGAGGCGTTATAATCAGAAACGTGTCCTGAAGAGATACGTACGTAATACGAGGCGTTATAATCAGAAACGTGTCCTGAAGAGATACGTACGTAATATGAGGGGTTATAATCAGAAACGTGTCCTGAAGAGATACGTACGTAATACGAGACGTTACATTCAGAAACGTATCCTGAAGAGATACGTACGTAATGCGAGGCTTAAAATCAGAAACGTGTCCTGAAGAGATACGTAATACGAGGCGTTATAATCAGAAACGTGTCCTGAAGAGATACGTACGTAATACGAGGCGTTATAATCAGAAACGTGTCCTGAAGAGATACGTACGTAATACGAGGCTTATAATCAGAAACGTGTCCTGAAGAGATACGTAATACGAGGCGTTATAATCAGAAACGTGTCCTGAAGAGATACGTACGTAATACGAGGCGTTATAATCAGAAACGTGTCCTGAAGAGATACGTACGTAATACGAGGCGTTATAATCAGAAACGTGTCCTGAAGAGATACGTACGTAATACGAGGCGTTATAATCAGAAACGTGTCCTGAAGAGATACGTAATACGAGGCGTTATAATCAGAAACGTGTCCTGAAGAGATACGTACGTAATACGAGGCGTTATAATCAGAAACGTGTCCTGAAGAGATACGTACGTAATACGAGGCGTTATAATCAGAAACGTGTCCTGAAGAGATACGTACGTAATACTAGGCATTATAATTAGAAACGTGTCCTGAAGAGATACGTACGTAATACGAGGCGTTATAATCAGAAACGTGTCCTGAAGAGATACGTACGTAATACGAGGCGTTATAATCAGAAACGTGTCCTGAAGAGATACGTACGTAATACGAGGCGTTATAATCAGAAACGTGTCCTGAAGAGATACGTAATACGAGGCGTTATAATCAGAAACGTGTCCTGAAGAGATACGTACGTAATACGAGGCGTTATAATCAGAAACGTGTCCTGAAGAGATACGTACGTAATACGAGGCTTATAATCAGAAACGTGTCCTGAAGAGATACGTAATACGAGGCGTTATAATCAGAAACGTGTCCTGAAGAGATACGTACGTAATACGAGGCGTTATAATCAGAAACGTGTCCTGAAGAGATACGTACGTAATACGAGGCGTTATAATCAGAAACGTGTCCTGAAGAGGTACGTACGTAATACGAGGCGTTATAATCAGAAACGTGTCCTGAAGAGGTACGTACGTAATACGAGGCGTTATAATCAGAAACGTGTCCTGAAGAGATACGTACGTAATACGAGGCGTTATAATCAGAAACGTGTCCTGAAGAGATACGTACGTAATACGAGGCGTTATAATCAGAAACCTGTCCTGAAGAGATACGTAATACGAGGCGTTATAATCAGAAACGTGTCCTGAAGAGATACGTACGTAATACGAGGCGTTATAATCAGAAACGTGTCCTGAAGAGATACGTACGTAATACGAGGCGTTATAATCAGAAACGTGTCCTGAAGAGATACGTACGTAATACGAGGCGTTATAATCAGAAACGTGTCCTGAAGAGATACGTACGTAATACGAGGCGTTATAATCAGAAACGTGTCCTGAAGAGATACGTACGTAATACGAGGCGTTATAATCAGAAACGTGTCCTGAAGAGATACGTACGTAATACGAGGCGTTATAATCAGAAACGTGTCCTGAAGAGATACGTACGTAATACGAGGCGTTATAATCAGAAACGTGTCCTGAAGAGATACGTACGTAATACGAGGGGTTATAATCAGAAACGTGTCCTGAAGAGATACGTACGTAATACGAGGCGTTATAATCAGAAACGTGTCCTGAAGAGATACGTACGTAATACGAGGCGTTATAATCAGAAACGTGTCCTGAAGAGATACGTACGTAATACGAGGCGTTATAATCAGAAACGTGTCCTGAAGAGATACGTACGTAATATGAGGGGTTATAATCAGAAACGTGTCCTGAAGAGATACGTACTTAATACGAGGCGTTATAATCAGAAACGTGTCCTGAAGAGATACGTACGTAATACGAGGCGTTACATTCAGAAACGTATCCTGAAGAGATACGTACGTAATACGAGGCTTATAATCAGAAACGTGTCCTGAAGAGATACGTAATACGAGGCGTTATAATCAGAAACGTGTCCTGAAGAGATACGTACGTAATACGAGGCGTTATAATCAGAAACGTGTCCTGAAGAGATACGTGCGTAATACGAGGCGTTATAATCAGAAACGTGTCCTGAAGAGATACGTAATACGAGGCGTTATAATCAGAAAAGTATCCTGAAGAGATACGTAATACGAGGCGTTATAATCAGAAACGTGTCCTGAAGAGATACGTACGTAATACGAGGCGTTATAATCAGAAACGTGTCCTGAAGAGATACGTACGTAATACGAGGCATTATAATTAGAAACGTGTCCTGAAGAGATACGTACGTAATACGAGGCGTTATAATCAGAAACGTGTCCTGAAGAGATACGTACGTAATATTAGGCGTTATAATCAGAAACGTGTCCTGAAGAGATACGTACGTAATACGAGGCGTTATAATCAGAAACGTGTCCTGAAGAGATACGTACGTAATACGAGGCGTTATAATCAGAAACGTGTCCTGAAGAGATACGTACGTAATACGAGGCGTTATAATCAGAAACGTGTCCTGAAGAGATACGTACGTAATACGAGGCGTTATAATCAGAAACGTATCCTGAAGAGATACGTACGTAATACGAGGCGTTATAATCAGAAACGTGTCCTGAAGAGATACGTACGTAATATGAGGCGTTATAATCAGAAACGTGTCCTGAAGAGATACGTAATACGAGGCATTATAATCAGAAACGTGTCCTGAAGAGATACGTACGTAATACGAGGCGTTATAATCAGAAACGTGTCCTGAAGAGATACGTACGTAATACGAGGCGTTATAATCAGAAACGTGTCCTGAAGAGATACGTACGTAATACGAGGCATTATAATCAGAAACGTGTCCTGAAGAGATACGTACGTAATACGAGGCGTTATAATCAGAAACGTGTCCTGAAGAGATACGTACGTAATACGAGGCATTATAATCAGAAACGTATCCTGAAGAGATACGTACGTAATACGAGGCGTTATAATCAGAAACGTGTTCTGAAGAGATACGTAATACGAGGCGTTATAATCAGAAACGTGTCCTGAAGAGATACGTAATACGAGGCGTTATAATCAGAAACGTGTCCTGAAGAGATACGTAATACGAGGCGTTATAATCAGAAACGTGTCCTGAAGAGATACGTAATACGAGGCGTTATAATCAGAAACGTGTCCTAAAGAGGTACGTACGTAATACGAGGCGTTATAATCAGAAACGTGTCCTGAAGAGGTACGTACGTAATACGAGGCGTTATAATCAGAAACGTGTCCTGAAGAGGTACGTACGTAATACGAGGCGTTATAATCAGAAACGTGTCCTGAAGAGATACGTACGTAATACGAGGCGTTATAATCAGAAACGTGTCCTGAAGAGATACGTACGTAATACGAGGCGTTATAATCAGAAACGTGTCCTGAAGAGATACGTACGTAATACGAGGCGTTATAATCAGAAACGTGTCCTGAAGAGATACGTACTTAATACGAGGGGTTATAATCAGAAACGTGTCCTGAAGAGATACGTACGTAATACGAGGCGTTATAATCAGAAACGTGTCCTGAAGAGATACGTACGTAATACGAGGCGTTATAATCAGAAACGTGTCCTGAAGAGATACGTACGTAATACGAGGCGTTATAATCAGAAACGTGTCCTGAAGAGATACGTACGTAATATGAGGGGTTATAATCAGAAACGTGTCCTGAAGAGATACGTACGTAATACGAGGCGTTACATTCAGAAACGTATCCTGAAGAGATACGTACGTAATGCGAGGCTTAAAATCAGAAACGTTTCCTGAAGAGATACGTACGTAATACGAGGCGTTATAATCAGAAACGTGTCCAATGAGATACGTACGTAATACGAGGCTTATAATCAGAAACGTGTCCTGAAGAGATACGTAATACGAGGCGTTATAATCAGAAACGTGTCCTGAAGAGATACGTACGTAATACGAGGCGTTATAATCAGAAACGTGTCCTGAAGAGATACGTGCGTAATACGAGGCGTTATAATCAGAAACGTGTCCTGAAGAGATACGTAATACGAGGCGTTATAATCAGAAAAGTATCCTGAAGAGATACGTAATACAAGGCGTTATAATCAGAAATGTGTCCTGAAGAGATACGTACGTAATACGAGGCGTTATAATCAGAAACGTGTCCTGAAGAGATACGTACGTAATACGAGGCGTTATAATCAGAAACGTGTCCTGAAGAGATACGTACGTAATACGAGGCATTATAATTAGAAACGTGTCCTGAAGAGATACGTACGTAATATTAGGCGTTATAATCAGAAACGTGTCCTGAAGAGATACGTACGTAATACGAGGCGTTATAATCAGAAACGTGTCCTGAAGAGATACATACGTAATACGAGGCATTATAATCAGAAACGTATCCTGAAGAGATACGTACGTAATACGAGGCGTTATAATCAGAAACGTGTCCTGAAGAGATACGTACGTAATATGAGGCGTTATAATCAGAAACGTGTCCTGAAGAGATACGTAATACGAGGCATTATAATCAGAAACGTGTCCTGAAGAGATACGTACGTAATACGAGGCGTTATAATCAGAAACGTGTCCTGAAGAGATACGTACGTAATACGAGGCGTTATAATCAGAAACGTGTCCTGAAGAGATACGCACGTAATACGAGGCATTATAATCAGAAACGTATCCTGAAGAGATACGTACGTAATACGAGGCGTTATAATCAGAAACGTGTTCTGAAGAGATACGTAATACGAGGCGTTATAATCAGAAACGTGTCCTGAAGAGATACGTAATACGAGGCGTTATAATCAGAAACGTGTCCTGAAGAGATACGTAATACGAGGCGTTATAATCAGAAACGTGTCCTGAAGAGATACGTAATACGAGGCGTTATAATCAGAAACGTGTCCTAAAGAGGTACGTACGTAATACGAGGCGTTATAATCAGAAACGTGTCCTGAAGAGGTACGTACGTAATAAGAGGCGTTATAATCAGAAACGTGTCCTGAAGAGGTACGTACGTAATACGAGGCGTTATAATCAGAAACGTGTCCTGAAGAGATACGTACGTAATACGAGGCGTTATAATCAGAAACGTGTCCTGAAGAGATACGTACGTAATACGAGGCGTTATAATCAGAAACGTGTCCTGAAGAGATACGTAATACGAGGCGTTATATTCAGAAACGTGTCCTGAAGAGATACGTACGTAATACGAGGCGTTATAATCAGAAACGTGTCCTGAAGAGATACGTACGTAATACGAGGCGTTATAATCAGAAACGTGTCCTGAAGAGATACGTACGTAATACGAGGCGTTATAATCAGAAACGTGTCCTGAAGAGATACGTACGTAATACGAGGGGTTATAATCAGAAACGTGTCCTGAAGAGATACGTACGTAATACGAGGCGTTATAATCAGAAACGTGTCCTGAAGAGATACGTACGTAATACGAGGCGTTATAATCAGAAACATGTCCTGAAGAGATACGTACGTAATACGAGGCGTTATAATCAGAAACGTGTCCTGAAGAGATACGTACGTAATATGAGGGGTTATAATCAGAAACGTGTCCTGAAGAGATACGTACGTAATACGAGACGTTACATTCAGAAACGTATCCTGAAGAGATACGTACGTAATGCGAGGCTTAAAATCAGAAACGTGTCCTGAAGAGATACGTAATACGAGGCGTTATAATCAGAAACGTGTCCTGAAGAGATACGTACGTAATACGAGGCGTTATAATCAGAAACGTGTCCTGAAGAGATACGTACGTAATACGAGGCTTATAATCAGAAACGTGTCCTGAAGAGATACGTAATACGAGGCGTTATAATCAGAAACGTGTCCTGAAGAGATACGTACGTAATACGAGGCGTTATAATCAGAAACGTGTCCTGAAGAGATACGTACGTAATACGAGGCGTTATAATCAGAAACGTGTCCTGAAGAGATACGTACGTAATACGAGGCGTTATAATCAGAAACGTGTCCTGAAGAGATACGTAATACGAGGCGTTATAATCAGAAACGTGTCCTGAAGAGATACGTACGTAATACGAGGCGTTATAATCAGAAACGTGTCCTGAAGAGATACGTACGTAATACGAGGCGTTATAATCAGAAACGTGTCCTGAAGAGATACGTACGTAATACTAGGCATTATAATTAGAAACGTGTCCTGAAGAGATACGTACGTAATACGAGGCGTTATAATCAGAAACGTGTCCTGAAGAGATACGTACGTAATACGAGGCGTTATAATCAGAAACGTGTCCTGAAGAGATACGTACGTAATACGAGGCGTTATAATCAGAAACGTGTCCTGAAGAGATACGTAATACGAGGCGTTATAATCAGAAACGTGTCCTGAAGAGATACGTACGTAATACGAGGCGTTATAATCAGAAACGTGTCCTGAAGAGATACGTACGTAATACGAGGCTTATAATCAGAAACGTGTCCTGAAGAGATACGTAATACGAGGCGTTATAATCAGAAACGTGTCCTGAAGAGATACGTACGTAATACGAGGCGTTATAATCAGAAACGTGTCCTGAAGAGATACGTACGTAATACGAGGCGTTATAATCAGAAACGTGTCCTGAAGAGATACGTACTTAATACGAGGCGTTATAATCAGAAACGTGTCCTGAAGAGATACGTAATACGAGGCGTTATAATCAGAAAAGTATCCTGAAGAGATACGTAATACGAGGCGTTATAATCAGAAACGTGTCCTGAAGAGATACGTACGTAATACGAGGCGTTATAATCAGAAACGTGTCCTGAAGAGATACGTACGTAATACTAGGCATTATAATTAGAAACGTGTCCTGAAGAGATACGTACGTAATACGAGGCGTTATAATCAGAAACGTGTCCTGAAGAGATACGTACGTAATACGAGGCGTTATAATCAGAAACGTGTCCTGAAGAGATACGTACGTAATACGAGGCGTTATAATCAGAAACGTGTCCTGAAGAGATACGTACGTAATACGAGGCGTTATAATCAGAAACGTGTCCTGAAGAGATACGTACGTAATACGAGGCGTTATAATCAGAAACGTGTCCTGAAGAGATACGTACGTAATACGAGGCGTTATAATCAGAAACGTGTCCTGAAGAGATACGTACGTAATACGAGGCGTTATAATCAGAAACGTGTCCTGAAGAGATACGTACGTAATACTAGGCATTATAATTAGAAACGTGTCCTGAAGAGATACGTACGTAATACGAGGCGTTATAATCAGAAACGTGTCCTGAAGAGATACGTAATACGAGGCGTTATAATCAGAAACGTGTCCTGAAGAGATACGTACGTAATAAGAGGCGTTATAATCAGAAACGTGTCCTGAAGAGATACGTACGTAATACGAGGCGTTATAATCAGAAACGTGTCCTGAAGAGATACGTAATACGAGGCATTATAATCAGAAACGTATCCTGAAGAGATACGTAATACGAGGCGTTATAATCAGAAACGTATCCTGAAGAGATACGTAATACGAGGCGTTATAATCAGAAACGTGTCCTGAAGAGATACGTACGTAATACGAGGCGTTATAATCAGAAACGTATCCTGAAGAGATACGTAATACGAGGCGTTATAATCAGAAACGTGTCCTGAAGAGATACGTACGTAATACGAGGCGTTATAATCAGAAACGTGTCCTGAAGAGATACGTACGTAATACGAGGCGTTATAATTAGAAACGTGTCCTGAAGAGATACGTACGTAATACGAGGCGTTATAATCAGAAACGTGTCCTGAAGAGATACGTAATACGAGGCGTTATAATCAGAAACGTGTCCTGAAGAGATACGTACGTAATACGAGGCGTTATAATCAGAAACGTGTCCTGAAGAGATACGTACGTAATACGAGGCGTTATAATCAGAAACGTGTCCTGAAGAGATACGTACGTAATACGAGGCGTTATAATCAGAAACGTGTCCTAAAGAGGTACGTACGTAATACGAGGCGTTATAATCAGAAACGTGTCCTGAAGAGGTACGTACGTAATACGAGGCGTTATAATCAGAAACGTGTCCTGAAGAGGTACGTACGTAATACGAGGCGTTATAATCAGAAACGTGTCCTGAAGAGATACGTACGTAATACGAGGCGTTATAATCAGAAACGTGTCCTGAAGAGATACGTACGTAATACGAGGCGTTATAATCAGAAACCTGTCCTGAAGAGATACGTAGTACGAGGCGTTATAATCAGAAACGTGTCCTGAAGAGATACGTACGTAATACCTGGCGTTATAATCAGAAACGTGTCCTGAAGAGATACGTACGTAATACGAGGCGTTATAATCAGAAACGTGTCCTGAAGAGGTACGTACGTAATACGAGGCGTTATAATCAGAAACGTGTCCTGAAGAGATACGTACGTAATACGAGGCGTTATAATCAGAAACGTGTCCTGAAGAGATACGTATGTAATATGAGGGGTTATAATCAGAAACGTGTCCTGAAGAGATACGTACGTAATACGAGGCGTTATAATCAGAAACGTGTCCTCAAGAGATACATTATACGAGGCGTTATAATCAGAAACGTGTCCTGAAGAGATACGTACGTAATACGAGGCGTTATAATCAGAAACGTGTCCTGAAGAGATACGTAATACGAGGTGTTATAAACAGAAACCTGTCCTGAAGAGATACGTACGTAATACGAGGCGTTATAATCAGAAACGTGTCCTGAAGAGATACGTACGTAATACAAGGCGTTATAATCAGAAACGTGTCCTGAAGAGATACGTACGTAATACGAGGCGTTATAATCAGAAACGTGTCCTGAAGAGATACGTACGTAATATGAGGGGTTATAATCAGAAGCGTGTCCTGAAGAGATACGTACGTAATACGAGGCGTTATAATCAGAAACGTGTCCTGAAGAGATACGTACGTAATACGAGGCGTTACATTCAGAAACGTATCCTGAAGAGATACGTACGTAATACGAGGTGTTATAAACAGAAACGTGTTCTGAAGAGATACGTAATACGAGGCGTTATAATCAGAAACGTGTCCTGAAGAGATACGTACGTAATACGAGGCGTTATAATCAGAAACGTGTCCTGAAGAGATACGTACGTAATACGAGGCGTTATAATCAGAAACGTGTCCTGAAGAGATACGTACGTAATACGAGGCTTATAATCAGAAACGTGTCCTGAAGAGATACGTACGTAATACGAGGCGTTATAATCAGAAACGTGTCCTGAAGAGATACGTACGTAATACGAGGCGTTATAATCAGAAACGTGTCCTGAAGAGATACGTACGTAATATGAGGGGTTATAATCAGAAACGTGTCCTGAAGAGATACGTACGTAATACGAGACGTTACATTCAGAAACGTATCCTGAAGAGATACGTACGTAATGCGAGGCTTAAAATCAGAAACGTGTCCTGAAGAGATACGTAATACGAGGCGTTATAATCAGAAACGTGTCCTGAAGAGATACGTACGTAATACGAGGCGTTATAATCAGAAACGTGTCCTGAAGAGATACGTACGTAATACGAGGCTTATAATCAGAAACGTGTCCTGAAGAGATACGTAATACGAGGCGTTATAATCAGAAACGTGTCCTGAAGAGATACGTACGTAATACGAGGCGTTATAATCAGAAACGTGTCCTGAAGAGATACGTACGTAATACGAGGCGTTATAATCAGAAACGTGTCCTGAAGAGATACGTACGTAATACGAGGCGTTATAATCAGAAACGTGTCCTGAAGAGATACGTAATACGAGGCGTTATAATCAGAAACGTGTCCTGAAGAGATACGTACGTAATACGAGGCGTTATAATCAGAAACGTGTCCTGAAGAGATACGTACGTAATACGAGGCGTTATAATCAGAAACGTGTCCTGAAGAGATACGTACGTAATACTAGGCATTATAATTAGAAACGTGTCCTGAAGAGATACGTACGTAATACGAGGCGTTATAATCAGAAACGTGTCCTGAAGAGATACGTACGTAATACGAGGCGTTATAATCAGAAACGTGTCCTGAAGAGATACGTACGTAATACGAGGCGTTATAATCAGAAACGTGTCCTGAAGAGATACGTAATACGAGGCGTTATAATCAGAAACGTGTCCTGAAGAGATACGTACGTAATACGAGGCGTTATAATCAGAAACGTGTCCTGAAGAGATACGTACGTAATACGAGGCTTATAATCAGAAACGTGTCCTGAAGAGATACGTAATACGAGGCGTTATAATCAGAAACGTGTCCTGAAGAGATACGTACGTAATACGAGGCGTTATAATCAGAAACGTGTCCTGAAGAGATACGTACGTAATACGAGGCGTTATAATCAGAAACGTGTCCTGAAGAGATACGTAATACGAGGCGTTATAATCAGAAACGTGTCCTGAAGAGATACGTACGTAATACGAGGCGTTATAATCAGAAACGTGTCCTGAAGAGATACGTACGTAATACTAGGCATTATAATTAGAAACGTGTCCTGAAGAGATACGTACGTAATACGAGGCGTTATAATCAGAAACGTGTCCTGAAGAGATACGTACGTAATACGAGGCGTTATAATCAGAAACCTGTCCTGAAGAGATACGTACGTAATACGAGGCGTTATAATCAGAAACGTGTCCTGAAGAGATACGTAATACGAGGCGTTATAATCAGAAACGTGTCCTGAAGAGATACGTACGTAATACGAGGCGTTATAATCAGAAACGTGTCCTGAAGAGATACGTACGTAATACGAGGCTTATAATCAGAAACGTGTCCTGAAGAGATACGTAATACGAGGCGTTATAATCAGAAACGTGTCCTGAAGAGATACGTACGTAATACGAGGCGTTATAATCAGAAACGTGTCCTGAAGAGATACGTACGTAATACGAGGCGTTATAATCAGAAACGTGTCCTGAAGAGATACGTACTTAATACGAGGCGTTATAATCAGAAACGTGTCCTGAAGAGATACGTAATACGAGGCGTTATAATCAGAAAAGTATCCTGAAGAGATACGTAATACGAGGCGTTATAATCAGAAACGTGTCCTGAAGAGATACGTACGTAATACGAGGCGTTATAATCAGAAACGTGTCCTGAAGAGATACGTACGTAATACTAGGCATTATAATTAGAAACGTGTCCTGAAGAGATACGTACGTAATACGAGGCGTTATAATCAGAAACGTGTCCTGAAGAGATACGTACGTAATACGAGGCGTTATAATCAGAAACGTGTCCTGAAGAGATACGTACGTAATACGAGGCGTTATAATCAGAAACGTGTCCTGAAGAGATACGTACGTAATACGAGGCGTTATAATCAGAAACGTGTCCTGAAGAGATACGTACGTAATACGAGGCGTTATAATCAGAAACGTGTCCTGAAGAGATACGTACGTAATACGAGGCGTTATAATCAGAAACGTGTCCTGAAGAGATACGTACGTAATACGAGGCGTTATAATCAGAAACGTGTCCTGAAGAGATACGTACGTAATACTAGGCATTATAATTAGAAACGTGTCCTGAAGAGATACGTACGTAATACGAGGCGTTATAATCAGAAACGTGTCCTGAAGAGATACGTAATACGAGGCGTTATAATCAGAAACGTGTCCTGAAGAGATACGTACGTAATAAGAGGCGTTATAATCAGAAACGTGTCCTGAAGAGATACGTACGTAATACGAGGCGTTATAATCAGAAACGTGTCCTGAAGAGATACGTAATACGAGGCATTATAATCAGAAACGTATCCTGAAGAGATACGTAATACGAGGCGTTATAATCAGAAACGTATCCTGAAGAGATACGTAATACGAGGCGTTATAATCAGAAACGTGTCCTGAAGAGATACGTACGTAATACGAGGCGTTATAATCAGAAACGTATCCTGAAGAGATACGTAATACGAGGCGTTATAATCAGAAACGTGTCCTGAAGAGATACGTACGTAATACGAGGCGTTATAATCAGAAACGTGTCCTGAAGAGATACGTACGTAATACGAGGCGTTATAATTAGAAACGTGTCCTGAAGAGATACGTACGTAATACGAGGCGTTATAATCAGAAACGTGTCCTGAAGAGATACGTAATACGAGGCGTTATAATCAGAAACGTGTCCTGAAGAGATACGTACGTAATACGAGGCGTTATAATCAGAAACGTGTCCTGAAGAGATACGTACGTAATACGAGGCGTTATAATCAGAAACGTGTCCTGAAGAGATACGTACGTAATACGAGGCGTTATAATCAGAAACGTGTCCTAAAGAGGTACGTACGTAATACGAGGCGTTATAATCAGAAACGTGTCCTGAAGAGGTACGTACGTAATACGAGGCGTTATAATCAGAAACGTGTCCTGAAGAGGTACGTACGTAATACGAGGCGTTATAATCAGAAACGTGTCCTGAAGAGATACGTACGTAATACGAGGCGTTATAATCAGAAACGTGTCCTGAAGAGATACGTACGTAATACGAGGCGTTATAATCAGAAACCTGTCCTGAAGAGATACGTAGTACGAGGCGTTATAATCAGAAACGTGTCCTGAAGAGATACGTACGTAATACCTGGCGTTATAATCAGAAACGTGTCCTGAAGAGATACGTACGTAATACGAGGCGTTATAATCAGAAACGTGTCCTGAAGAGGTACGTACGTAATACGAGGCGTTATAATCAGAAACGTGTCCTGAAGAGATACGTACGTAATACGAGGCGTTATAATCAGAAACATGTCCTGAAGAGATACGTACGTAATATGAGGGGTTATAATCAGAAACGTGTCCTGAAGAGATACGTACGTAATACGAGGCGTTATAATCAGAAACGTGTCCTCAAGAGATACATTATACGAGGCGTTATAATCAGAAACGTGTCCTGAAGAGATACGTACGTAATACGAGGCGTTATAATCAGAAACGTGTCCTGAAGAGATACGTAATACGAGGTGTTATAAACAGAAACCTGTCCTGAAGAGATACGTACGTAATACGAGGCGTTATAATCAGAAACGTGTCCTGAAGAGATACGTACGTAATACAAGGCGTTATAATCAGAAACGTGTCCTGAAGAGATACGTACGTAATACGAGGCGTTATAATCAGAAACGTGTCCTGAAGAGATACGTACGTAATATGAGGGGTTATAATCAGAAGCGTGTCCTGAAGAGATACGTACGTAATACGAGGCGTTATAATCAGAAACGTGTCCTGAAGAGATACGTACGTAATACGAGGCGTTACATTCAGAAACGTATCCTGAAGAGATACGTACGTAATACGAGGTGTTATAAACAGAAACGTGTTCTGAAGAGATACGTAATACGAGGCGTTATAATCAGAAACGTGTCCTGAAGAGATACGTACGTAATACGAGGCGTTATAATCAGAAACGTGTCCTGAAGAGATACGTACGTAATACGAGGCGTTATAATCAGAAACGTGTCCTGAAGAGATACGTACGTAATACGAGGCTTATAATCAGAAACGTGTCCTGAAGAGATACGTAATACGAGGCGTTATAATCAGAAACGTGTCCTGAAGAGATACGTACGTAATACGAGGCTTATAATCAGAAACGTGTCCTGAAGAGATACGTAATACGAGGCGTTATAATCAGAAACGTGTCCTGAAGAGATACGTACGTAATACGAGGCTTATAATCAGAAACGTGTCCTGAAGAGATACGTAATACGAGGCGTTATAATCAGAAACGTGTCCTAAAGAGGTACGTACGTAATACGAGGCGTTATAATCAGAAACGTGTCCTGAAGAGGTACGTACGTAATACGAGGCGTTATAATCAGAAACGTGTCCTGAAGAGATACGTACGTAATACGAGGCGTTATAATCAGAAACGTGTCCTGAAGAGATACGTACGTAATACGAGGCGTTATAATCAGAAACGTGTCCTGAAGAGATACGTACGTAATACGAGGGGTTATAATCAGAAACGTGTCCTGAAGAGATACGTACGTAATACGAGGCGTTATAATCAGAAACGTGTCCTGAAGAGATACATACGTAATACGAGGCGTTATAATCAGAAACGTGTCCTGAAGAGATACGTACGTAATACGAGGCGTTATAATCAGAAACGTGTCCTGAAGAGATACGTACGTAATACGAGGCGTTATAATCAGAAACGTGTCCTGAAGAGATACGTACGTAATACGAGGCGTTATAATCAGAAACGTGTCCTGAAGAGATACGTACGTAATACGAGGCGTTATAATCAGAAACGTGTCCTGAAGAGATACGTACGTAATATGAGGGGTTATAATCAGAAACGTGTCCTGAAGAGATACGTACGTAATACGAGGCGTTACATTCAGAAACGTATCCTGAAGAGATACGTACGTAATGCGAGGCTTAAAATCAGAAACGTGTCCTGAAGAGATACGTAATACGAGGCGTTATAATCAGAAACGTGTCCTGAAGAGATACGTACGTAATACGAGGCGTTATAATCAGAAACGTGTCCTGAAGAGATACGTACGTAATACGAGGCTTATAATCAGAAACGTGTCCTGAAGAGATACGTAATACGAGGAGTTATAATCAGAAACGTGTCCTGAAGAGATACGTACGTAATACGAGGCGTTATAATCAGAAACGTGTCCTCAAGAGATACATTATACGAGGCGTTATAATCAGAAACGTGTCCTGAAGAGATACGTACGTAATACGAGGCGTTATAATCAGAAACGTGTCCTGAAGAGATACGTAATACGAGGTGTTATAAACAGAAACCTGTCCTGAAGAGATACGTACGTAATACGAGGCGTTATAATCAGAAACGTGTCCTGAAGAGATACGTACGTAATACGAGGCATTATAATTAGAAACGTGTCCTGAAGAGATACGTAAGTAATACGAGGCGTTATAATCAGAAACGTGTCCTGAAGAGATACGTAATACGAGGCGTTATAATCAGAAACGTGTCCTGAAGAGATACGTACGTAATACGAGGCGTTATAATCAGAAACGTGTCCTGAAGAGATACGTACGTAATACGAGGCGTTATAATCAGAAACGTGTCCTGAAGAGATACGTAATACGAGGTGTTATAATCAGAAACGTGTCCTGAAGAGATACGTACGTAATACGAGGCGTTATAATCAGAAACGTGTCCTGAAGAGATACGTACGTAATATGAGGCGTTATAATCAGAAACGTGTCCTGAAGAGATACGTACGTAATACGAGGCGTTATAATCAGAAACGTATCCTGAAGAGATACGTACGTAATACGAGGCGTTATAATCAGAAACGTGTCCTGAAGAGATACGTACGTAATATGAGGCGTTATAATCAGAAACGTGTCCTGAAGAGATACGTAATACGAGGCATTATAATCAGAAACGTGTCCTGAAGAGATACGTACGTAATACGAGGCGTTATAATCAGAAACGTGTCCTGAAGAGATACGTACGTAATACGAGGCGTTATAATCAGAAACGTGTCCTGAAGAGATACGTAATACGAGGCGTTATAATCAGAAACGTGTCCTGAAGAGATACGTACGTAATACGAGGCGTTATAATCAGAAACGTGTCCTGAAGAGATACGTAATACGAGGCGTTATAATCAGAAACGTGTCCTGAAGAGATACGTACGTAATACGAGGCGTTATAATCAGAAACGTGTCCTGAAGAGATACGTACGTAATACGAGGCGTTATAATCAGAAACGTGTCCTGAGAGATACGTACGTAATACGAGGCGTTATAATCAGAAACGTGTCCTGAAGAGATACGTACGTAATACGAGGCGTTATAATCAGAAACGTGTCCTGAAGAGATACGTACGTAATACGAGGCGTTATAATCAGAAACGTGTCCTGAAGAGATACGTAATACGAGGCGTTATAATCAGAAATTTGTCCTGAAGAGATACGTACGTAATACGAGGCGTTATAATCAGAAACGTGTCCTGAAGAGATACGTACGTAATACGAGGCGTTATAATCAGAAACGTGTCCTGAAGAGATACGTACGTAATACGAGTCTTTACACTGAGTGTTGTTGTTGATGCAGTAACTTTCATCTTAACTTTTCACAATTCTGACAAAAAAGTTGAAACAAAACACAATAAAAACAATCAAGATAAACTTGTTTCAACTCCGGTATAGATTTAGTATATCATTTATTAATTTATGTAAATGTAAATGTTATTGTAATGTAACATTGTGGTGATATAATCTCTCAATCTAATAATAATGTGACATTTATTTGTACAGAATGATATATTGCTTTTGAAACCCAAGGAAGGCTGTTGATGCAGTAGGACCTTCTACTAACCCAGTAAGTCTCTCTAACAACCTCCTATCCTCTGTGAAACCCAGGGTAGGCTGTTGATGCAGTAGGTCTACTACTAACCCAGTCACTCTCTATCCAACAACCTCCTATCCTCTGTGGAACCCCCGGTAGGCTGTTGATGCAGTAGGACCTTCTACTAACCCAGTCACTCTCTCCAACAACCTCCTATCCTCTGTGGAACCCCCGGTAGGCTGTTGATGCAGTAGGACCTTCTACTAACCCAGTCACTCTCTATCCAACAACCTCCTATCCTCTGTGGAACCCCCGGTAGGCTGTTGATGCAGTAGGACCTTCTACTAACCCAGTCACTCTCTCCAACAACCTCCTATCCTCTGTGGAACCCCCGGTAGGCTGTTGATGCAGTAGGACCTTCTACTAACCCAGTCACTCTCTCCAACAACCTCCTATCCTCTGTGGATTCCCCGGTAGGCTGTTGATGCAGTAGGACCTTCTACTAACCCAGTCACCTTTTCTCCAACAACCTCCTACCCTCTGTGGAACCCCCGGTAGGCTGTTGATGCAGTAGGACCTTCTACTAACCCAGTCACTCTCACCAACAACCTCCTATCCTCTGTGGATTCCCCGGTAGGCTGTTGATGCAGTAGGACCTTCTACTAACCCAGTCACTCTCTCCAACAACCTCCTATCCTCTGTGGAACCCCCGGTAGGCTGTTGATGCAGTAGGACCTTCTACTAACCCAGTCACTCTCTATCAACAACCTCCTATCCTCTGTGGAACCCCGGGAAGTCTGTTGATGCAGTAGGACCTTCTACTAACCCAGTCACTCTCTCCAACAACCTCCTACCCTCTGTGGAAACCCAGGGTAGTCTGTTGATGCAGTAGGACCTTCTACTAACCCAGTCACTCTCTCCAACAACCTCCTACCCTCTGTGGAAACCCAGGGTAGTCTGTTGATGCAGTAGGACCTTCTACTAACCCAGTCACTCTCTCCAACAACCTCCTACCCTCTGTGGAACCCCCCGGTAGGCTGTTGATGCAGTAGGACCTTCTACTAACCCAGTCAGTCTCTCCAACAACCTCCTACCCTCTGTGGAACCCCCCGGTAGGCTGTTGATGCAGTAGGACCTTCTACTAACCCAGTCACTCTCTCCAACAACCTCCTACCCTCTGTGGAAACCCAGGGTAGTCTGTTGATGCAGTAGGACCTTCTACTAACCCAGTCACTCTCTCCAACAACCTCCTACCCTCTGTGGAAACCCAGGGTAGTCTGTTGATGCAGTAGGACCTTCTACTAACCCAGTCACTCTCTCCAACAACCTCCTACCCTCTGTGGAAACCCAGGGTAGTCTGTTGATGCAGTAGGTCTACTACTAACCCAGTCTCTCCAACCTCCTATCTACCAGAGTCCCTCTGTGGAACCCCCGGTAGGCTGTTGATGCAGTAGGTCTACTACTAACCCAGTCAGTCTCTCCAACCTCCTATCTACCAGAGTCCCTCTGTGGAACCCCAGGGTAGTCTGTTGATGCAGTAGGTCTACTACTAACCCAGTCAGTCTCTATCTACCAGAGTCCCTCTGTGAAACCCAGGGTAGTCTGTTGATGCAGTAGGTCTACTACTAACCCAGTCTCTCCAACCTCCTATCTACCAGAGTCCCTCTGTGGAACCCCAGGGTAGTCTGTTGATGCAGTAGGTCTACTACTAACCCAGTCAGTCTCTCCAACAACCTATCTACCAGAGTCCCTCTGTGGAACCCCCGGTAGTCTGTTGATGCAGTAGGTCTACTACTAACCCAGTCTCTCCAACCTCCTATCTACCAGAGTCCCTCTGTGGAACCCAGGGTAGTCTGTTGATGCAGTAGGTCTACTACTAACCCAGTCTCTCCAACCTCCTATCTACCAGAGTCCCTCTGTGGAACCCAGGGTAGTCTGTTGATGCAGTAGGTCTACTACTAACCTTCTACAACCTCCTATCTACCAGAGTCCCTCTGTGGAACCCCCGGTAGGCTGTTGATGCAGTAGGTCTACTACTAACCCAGTCAGTCTCTCCAACCTCCTATCTACCAGAGTCCCTCTGTGGAACCCCCGGTAGGCTGTTGATGCAGTAGGTCTTCTACTAACCCAGTCAGTCTCTCCAACCTCCTATCTACCAGAGTCCCTCTGTGGAACCCCCGGTAGTCTGTTGATGCAGTAGGTCTACTACTAACCCAGTCAGTCTCTCCAACCTCCTATCTACCAGAGTCCCTCTGTGGAACCCCCGGTAGGCTGTTGATGCAGTAGGTCTACTACTAACCCAGTCTCTCCAACCTCCTATCTACCAGAGTCCCTCTGTGGAACCCCAGGGTAGGCTGTTGATGCAGTAGGTCTACTACTAACCCAGTCTCTCCAACCTCCTATCTACCAGAGTCCCTCTGTGGAACCCCAGGGTAGTCTGTTGATGCAGTAGGTCTACTACTAACCCAGTCACTCCCTATCTACCAGAGTCCCTCTGTGGAACCCCAGGGTAGTCTGTTGATAACCCAGTCAGTCTCTATCTACCAGAGTCCCTCTGTGGAACCCCAGGGTAGTCTGTTGATGCAGTAGGTCTACTACTAACCCAGTCAGTCTCTATCTACCAGAGTCCCTCTGTGGAATAGGGTCATATTCATTAGGGCACACATTGGCAACATGTTTTGTAGTTGAACATTAGCATTTTGTAACAAGTCCCTTTTTCTTTCAGTCAGTTTTCTTCCATTTGAATACGACCCACCTCACCGACAGGCTGAGGAGGAGATCTGTGGTCCAGGTAAGTCTGTTTCTGCAGAGACGGTAGAGGAAGCGAGATGTCTCACTCTGCTTTTTTTTCCCCCTGGTTCATATACAGTCAATGAACTAAGTAGACCACACCCAGCTGCTATCGCATTGTTGTCTATGGGAGACACACCTCCTTAACCTTTCTAGCCCAGGGGTTCCGCTAGCAGTCGAACTGTGACAAAAAAATGAACTGCCTGAGTGAGACATCTTCATTTATCCACCATCTTTGAACTTCAGAATATATATAGTCATGGGTTAATTCGGGCCTGGGGTTGTAGAAATGTCCGTTTGTCTCATGTAGAGGGGGGAGGCAGGTAGCCTAGTGGTTAGAGGGGGGCGGCAGCGTAGCCTAGTGGTTAGAGCGTTGGACTAGTAACCGAAAGGTTGCAAGATCGAATCCCCGAGCCGACAAGGTACAAATCTGTCGTTCTGCCCCTGAACCCTCTGTTCCTAGGCCGTCATTGTAAATAATAATTTGTTCTTAACTGACTTGCCTAGTTAAATAAATAAATAAATGCTTGGTATGATCAACGCAGAGCTGCTCCATAGAAATGTCTGTCATACTCAGTACTTCTAAAGAGAGTGGCCCTTTCATGTGCCGTCAGTAAAATACATGTCCTCACCATCTTGTACAAACTGTCTCCTGTGAGGTGAGAGGAATATCTGGACGGTATCTAGGAATTGTTCAAGATGATAAAAAAAAGAGAGAGAGAAGCAGAAGGGAGACGAGTATCACCGCTTCCCAGAGTCACTGACGGAGACCGATATACATCGACACTGTTTGACTCTCTGGATCTTACGGTGCCTGAAGGGCGGCTGGAGGTCGGGACAATCCAGCTCTACGGTCAGCGTGGTGAACCGCTGCGGTCGGCAGAAAGCACAGGACCGGAAAGACTCTTGCTCCGTCTTAACGTGGCGCGGGATATAGAAGGAGTTACACTGGCCGTAGCAGAACCTGTTGATGACGGTACGACTGAGACAGCCCTCCTCGCTCACAGTCTGACGCAGCGGCTGGGTCTTGCACCAGTCACTCTTCAGGTACTTCCTCTCGGTGACGACCAGAGCTTCCTGGCTGGAGGCAAGGATTTCCTGTTTACGGGTGCGTTTGTCAGAGGTGTTGCCGTTCACCTTGAAGGGGTTGGGGATGGAGCCATGGAGGCGGGTCTTGCGGGCGTCGCCGCCCACCGCACACAGGACGCCTGCAAGCAGGATTGACAGAACAAACTGCCTGTACATCCTGACAGAGAGAGGAGAGGAAAGGAGGGGTTAGAACAAACTACCTGTACATCCTGACAGAGGAGAGGTTAGAACAAACTACCTGTACATCCTGACAGAGAGGAGAGGTTAGAACAAACTACCTGCACATCCTGACAGAGGGGTTAGAACAAACTACCTGTACATCCTGACAGAGGAGAGGTTAGAACAAACTACCTGCACATCCTGACAGAGGGGAGGAGGGGTTAGAACAAACTACCTGTACATCCTGACAGAGGAGAGGAGAGGTTAGAACAAACTACCTGTACATCCTGACAGAGGAGAGGTTAGAACAAACTACCTGTACATCCTGACAGAGGAGAGGAGAGGTTAGAACAAACTACCTGCACATCCTGACAGAGGAGAGGAGAGGTTAGAACAAACTACCTGTACATCCTGACAGAGAGGAGAGGTTAGAACAAACTACCTGTACATCCTGACAGAGGAGAGGTTAGAACAAACTACCTGTACATCCTGACAGAGGAGAGGTTAGAACAAACTACCTGCACATCCTGACAGAGGAGAGGTTAGAACAAACTACCTGTACATCCTGACAGAGGAGAGGAGAGGTTAGAACAAACTACCTGTACATCCTGACAGAGGAGAGGAGAGGTTAGAACAAACTACCTGTACATCCTGACAGAGGAGAGGTTAGAACAAACTACCTGTACATCCTGACAGAGGAGAGGAGAGGTTAGAACAAACTACCTGCACATCCTGACAGAGGAGAGGAGAGGTTAGAACAAACTACCTGTACATCCTGACAGAGAGGAGAGGTTAGAACAAACTACCTGTACATCCTGACAGAGGAGAGGTTAGAACAAACTACCTGTACATCCTGACAGAGGAGAGGTTAGAACAAACTACCTGCACATCCTGACAGAGGAGAGGTTAGAACAAACTACCTGTACATCCTGACAGAGGAGAGGTTAGAACAAACTTCCTGTACATCCTGACAGAGGAGAGGTTAGAACAAACTACCTGCACATCCTGACAGAGGGGAGGAGGGGTTAGAACAAACTACCTGTACATCCTGACAGAGGGGAGGAGGGGTTAGAACAAACTACCTGTACATCCTGACAGAGGAGAGGTTAGAACAAACTACCTGTACATCCTGACAGAGGAGAGGTTAGAACAAACTACCTGCACATCCTGACAGAGGAGAGGTTAGAACAAACTACCTGTACATCCTGACAGAGGAGAGGTTAGAACAAACTACCTGCACATCCTGACAGAGGAGAGGTTAGAACAAACTACCTGTACATCCTGACAGAGGAGAGGTTAGAACAAACTTCCTGTACATCCTGACAGAGAGGACAGGTTAGAACAAACTACCTGTACATCCTGACAGAGGAGAGGTTAGAACAAACTACCTGCACATCCTGACAGAGGAGAGGAGAGGTTAGAACAAACTACCTGTACATCCTGACAGAGGAGAGGTTAGAACAAACTACCTGTACATCCTGACAGAGGAGAGGAGAGGTTAGAACAAACTACCTGCACATCCTGACAGAGGAGAGGAGAGGTTAGAACAAACTACCTGTACATCCTGACAGAGAGGAGAGGTTAGAACAAACTACCTGTACATCCTGACAGAGGAGAGGTTAGAACAAACTACCTGTACATCCTGACAGAGGAGAGGTTAGAACAAACTACCTGCACATCCTGACAGAGGAGAGGTTAGAACAAACTACCTGTACATCCTGACAGAGGAGAGGTTAGAACAAACTTCCTGTACATCCTGACAGAGGAGAGGTTAGAACAAACTACCTGCACATCCTGACAGAGGGGAGGAGGGGTTAGAACAAACTACCTGTACATCCTGACAGAGGGGAGGAGGGGTTAGAACAAACTACCTGTACATCCTGACAGAGGAGAGGTTAGAACAAACTACCTGTACATCCTGACAGAGGAGAGGTTAGAACAAACTACCTGCACATCCTGACAGAGGAGAGGTTAGAACAAACTACCTGTACATCCTGACAGAGGAGAGGTTAGAACAAACTACCTGCACATCCTGACAGAGGAGAGGTTAGAACAAACTACCTGTACATCCTGACAGAGGAGAGGTTAGAACAAACTTCCTGTACATCCTGACAGAGAGGACAGGTTAGAACAAACTACCTGTACATCCTGACAGAGGAGAGGTTAGAACAAACTACCTGCACATCCTGACAGAGGAGAGGTTAGAACAAACTTCCTGTACATCCTGACAGAGAGGAGAGGTTAGAACAAACTACCTGTACATCCCGACAGAGGAGAGGTTAGAACAAACTACCTGTACATCCTGACAGAGAGGAGGGGTTAGAACAAACTACCTGTACATCCTGACAGAGGAGAGGTTAGAACAAACTACCTGTACATCCTGACAGAGAGGAGAGGTTAGAACAAACTACCTGTACATCCTGACAGAGGAGAATTTAGAACAAACTACCTGTACATCCTGACAGAGGAAAGGAGAGGTTAGAACAAACTACCTGTACATCCTGACAGAGGAGAGGTTAGAACAAACTACCTGTACATCCTGACAGAGGAGAGGTTAGAACAAACTACCTGTACATCCTGACAGAGGAGAGGATGGGTTAGAACAAACTACCTGTACATCCTGACAGAGGGGAGGAGAGGTTAGAACAAACTACCTGTACATCCTGACAGAGGAGAGGAGAGGTTAGAACAAACTACCTGTACATCCTGACAGAGGAGAGGTTAGAACAAACTACCTGTACATCCTGACAGAGGAGAGGAGGGGTTAGAACAAACTACCTGTACATCCTGACAGAGGAGAGGAGGGGTTAGAACAAACTACCTGTACATCCTGACAGAGGAGGGGTTAGAACAAACTACCTGTACATCCTGACAGAGGAGAGGAGGGGTTAGAATAAACTACCTGTACATCCTGACAGAGGAGAGGAGGGGTTAGAATAAACTACCTGTACATCCTGACAGAGGAGAGGTTAGAACCAACTACCTGCACATCCTGACAGAGGAGAGGTTAGAACAAACTACCTGCACATCCTGACAGAGGAGAGGTTAGAACAAACTACCTGTACATCCCGACAGAGGAGAGGTTAGAACAAACTACCTGTACATCCTGACAGAGGAGAGATTAGAACAAACTACCTGTACATCCTGACAGAGGAGAGGTTAGAACAAACTACCTGTACATCCTGACAGAGGAGAGGTCAGAACAAACTACCTGTACATCCTGACAGAGGAGAGGTTAGAACAAACTACCTGTACATCCTGACAGAGGAGAGGTTAGAACAAACTACCTGTACATCCTGACAGAGGAGAGATTAGAACAAACTACCTGTACATCCTGACAGAGGAGAGGTTAGAACAAACTACCTGTACATCCTGACAGAGGAGAGGAGAGATTAGAACAAACTACCTGTACATCCTGACAGAGGAGAGGAGAGGTTAGAACAAACTACCTGTACATCCTGACAGAGGAGAGGTTAGAACAAACTACCTGTACATCCTGACAGAGGAGAGGTTAGAACAAACTACCTGCACATCCTGACAGAGGAGAGGAGGGGTTAGAACAAACTACCTGTACATCCTGACAGAGGAGAGGTTAGAACAAACTACCTGTACATCCTGACAGAGAGGAGAGGTTAGAACTACCTGTACATCCTGACATTCCACTCTTAGTCCACACTTGTTGTTTATGAAGCATGTGACAAATACAATTGTATTCTATTTGACTTTTGACAGGAGCACTATGGGGACACAAGGTGCACTTTGGGATGCTGATTAAACAAATAAAAATAGAAACAGCTTTCTCTACGTGTAGTCGCCTTCCCTCATCCCTCATCTCCCTCCCTCTCTATTTCCCTCCCTCATCTCTCTCTCTCTCTCTCTCTCTCTCTCTCTCTCTCTCTCTCTCTCTCTCTCTCTCTCTCTCTCTCTCTCTCTCTCTCTCTCTCTCTCTCTCTCTCTCTCTCTCTCTCTCTCTCTCTCTCTCTCTCTCTCTCTCTCTCTCTCTCTCTCTCTCTCTCTCTCTCTCTCTGATTGCAGTACGGGGTCTGATCGTTGGGGTCAGTAAACCCTAGGCTCTTTCCACTGGTTTCACTTAGTTTCCTTCGGGACAGGAAGTGGCAGATTAACTCTAATTTGTCACTTTGTCTCACTCAGCTCGGCAGGATCCACGGCTAGGAATAATGATTAAGTAGGGAGAACTGAGGAGCCACTGTCAGACAGACATCTTTGTAGCACATGTGGCTATAACTTTGAAAATCCATTTTCTAAGAGTTGAAATGGAATTACTCACATACCTCTTTAACGCCTGGCATCTGTCTGTCTCTAAGCTTTCTCGCTCTCTCTCTCTCTCTCGCTCTTGCTCCTCTCTCACTCCTCGCTCTCAGATTTTCTGTTGCACTAAAATAACCAAAAGGTTCTATATATCTGTCAGTGAAGTCAACACTATGAATGAGAATCTGATCTAGGCCTATAAATAGTTTTCTGAGCCATGTGATTCCAAACCGTTCTATTCTGTATTCTGTTTGTAAACTGTCAGGGCTGTTTTCCCTACTGGGCCTGAGTTAAGAGGTCTCTGGTGGCGGACCAAGCCTTGGCTGTTGGCAGGGAAGATGAGAAACGAGAGGTGAAGATGCAGCCTGAGTCTGTCTGTCTGTATTATATGTTAGCCCATCAACTCATATCATCAGTCACTCTGAATCTGATTGTGCTTCAGAGTAATGATGGTGGATGGAGGGAGGGGGTCCTCAGTGGAGTCATGATGGAGGGAGGGAGTCCTCAGTGGAGTCATGATGGAGGGAGGGAGTCCTCAGTGGAGTCATGATGCAGGGAGGGAGTCCTCAGTGGAGTCATGATGCAGGGAGGGAGTCCTCAGTGGAGTCATGATGGAGTCCTCGGTGGAGTCATGATGGAGTCCTCGGAGTCATGATGGAGGGAGGGAGTCCTCAGTGGAGTAATGATGGAGGGAGGGAATCCTCAGTGGAGTCATGATGGAGGGAGGGATGGAGTCCTCAGTTGGGTCATGATGGAGGGAGGGAGTCCTCAGTGGAGTCATGATGGAGGGAGGGAGTCCTCAGTGGAGTCATGATGCAGGGAGGGAGTCCTCAGTGGAGTCATGATGGAGTCCTCGGTGGAGTCATGATGGAGGGAGGAAGTCCTCAGTGGAGTAATGATGGAGGGAGGGAATCCTCAGTGGAGTCATGATGGAGGGAGGGATGGAGTCCTCAGTGGAGTCATGATGGACGGAGGGAGTCCTCAGTGGAGACATGATGGAGGGAGGGAGTCCTCAGTGGAGTCATGATGGAGGGAGGGAGTCCTCAGTGGAGTCATGATGGAGGGAGGGAGTCCTCAGTGGAGTCATGATGGAGGGAGGGAGTCCCCAGTGGAGTCATGATGGAGGGAGGGAGTCCTCAGTGGAGTCATGATGGAGGGAGGGAGTCCTCAGTGGAGTCATGATGGAGTCCTCAGTGGAGTCATGATGGAGGGAGGGAGTCCTCAGTGGAGTAATGATGGACGGAGGGAGTCCTCAGTGGAGTAATGATGGAGGGAGGGAGTCCTCAGTGGAGTAATGATGGAGGGAGGTAGTCCTCCGTGGAGTCATGATGGAGGGAGGGGGTCCTCAGTGGAGTCATGATGGAGGGAGGAGGTCCTCCGTGGAGTAATGATGGAGGGAGGGAGTCATCAGTGGAGTCATAATGGAGGGAGTCCTCAGTGGAGTCATGATGGAGGGAGTCCCCAGTGGAGTCATGATGTAGGGAGGGAGTCGTCAGTGGTGTCATGATGGAGGGATGGAATCCTCAGTGGAGTCATGGTGGAGGGAGGGAATCATCAGTGGAGTGATGAAGGGAGGGAGGGAGTCCTCAGTGGAGTCATGATGGAGTCCTCGGTGGAGTCATGATGGAGTCCTCGGTGGAGTCATGATGGAGTCCTCGGTGGAGTCATGATGGAGTCCTCGGTGGAGTCATGATGGAGTCCTCGGTGGAGTCATGATGGAGGGAGGGAGTCCTCTGTCGAGTCATGATGGCGGGAGGGAGTCCTCAGTGGAGTCATGATGGAGGGAGGGAGTCCTCAGTGGAGTCATGATGGAGTCCTCGGTGGAGTCATGATGGAGTCCTCGGTGGAGTCATGATGGAGTCCTCGGTGGAGTCATGATGGAGGGAGGGAGTCCTCAGTGGAGTAATGATGGAGGGAGGGAGTCCTCAGTGGAGTCATGATGGAGGGAGGGAGTCCTCAGTGGAGTCATGATGGAGGGAGGGAGTCCTCAGTGGAGTCATGATGAAGGGAGGGTCCTCAGTGGAGTCATGATGGAGTCATGATTGAGGGATGGAATCCTCAGTGGAGTCATGATGGAAGGAGGGAATCATCAGTGGAGTAATGATGAAGGGAGGGAGTCCTCAGTGTAGTCATGATGGAGTCCTCAGTGGAGTCATGATGGAGTCCTCATGGAGTCCTCAGTGGAGTCATGATGGAGGGAGGGAGTCAGTGGAGTCATGATGGAGGGAGGGAGTCCTCAGTGGAGTCATGATGGAGGGAGGGAGTCCTCAGTGGAGTCATGATGGAGGGAGGGAGTCCTCAGTGGAGTAATGATGGAGGGAGGTAGTCCTCAGTGGAGTCATGATGGAGGGAGGGAGTCCCCAGTGGAGTAATGATGGAGGGAGTCCCCAGTGGAGTCATGATGGAGGGAGGGAGTCCTCAGTGGAGTCATGATGGAGGGAGGGAGTCCTCAGTGGCGTCATGATGGAGGGAGGGAGTCCTCAGTGGAGTCATGATGGAGGGAGGGAGTCCTCAGTGGCGTCATGATGGAGGGAGGGAGTCCTCAGTGGAGTAATGATGGAGGGAGGGAGTCCTCAGTGGAGTCATGATGGAGGGAGGGAGTCCCCAGTGGAGTAATGATGGAGGGAGTCCTCAGTGGAGTCATGATGGAGGGAGGGAGTCCTCAGTGGAGTCATGATGGAGGGAGGGAGTCCCCAGTGGAGTCATGATGGAGGGAGGGAGTCCTCAGTGGAGTCACGGTGGAGTCCTCAGTGGAGTAATGATGGAGTCCTCAGTGGAGTCACGGTGGAGTCCTCAGTGGATTAATGATGGAGTCTTCGGTGGAGTCATGATGGAGTCCTCGGTGGAGTCATGATGGAGGGAGGGAGTCCTCTGTCGAGTCATGATGGCGGGAGGGAGTCCTCAGTGGAGTCATGATGGAGGGAGGGAGTCCTCAGTGGAGTCATGATGGAGTCCTCGGTGGAGTCATGATGGAGTCCTCGGTGGAGTCATGATGGAGTCCTCGGTGGAGTCATGATGGAGGGAGGGAGTCCTCAGTGGAGTAATGATGGAGGGAGGGAGTCCTCAGTGGAGTCATGATGGAGGGAGGGAGTCCTCAGTGGAGTCATGATGGAGGGAGGGAGTCCTCAGTGGAGTCATGATGAAGGGAGGGTCCTCAGTGGAGTCATGATGGAGTCATGATTGAGGGATGGAATCCTCAGTGGAGTCATGATGGAAGGAGGGAATCATCAGTGGAGTAATGATGAAGGGAGGGAGTCCTCAGTGTAGTCATGATGGAGTCCTCAGTGGAGTCATGATGGAGTCCTCATGGAGTCCTCAGTGGAGTCATGATGGAGGGAGGGAGTCAGTGGAGTCATGATGGAGGGAGGGAGTCCTCAGTGGAGTCATGATGGAGGGAGGGAGTCCTCAGTGGAGTCATGATGGAGGGAGGGAGTCCTCAGTGGAGTGATGATGGAGGGAGGTAGTCCTCAGTGGAGTCATGATGGAGGGAGGGAGTCCCCAGTGGAGTAATGATGGAGGGAGTCCCCAGTGGAGTCATGATGGAGGGAGGGAGTCCTCAGTGGAGTCATGATGGAGGGAGGGAGTCCTCAGTGGCGTCATGATGGAGGGAGGGAGTCCTCAGTGGAGTCATGATGGAGGGAGGGAGTCCTCAGTGGCGTCATGATGGAGGGAGGGAGTCCTCAGTGGAGTAATGATGGAGGGAGGGAGTCCTCAGTGGAGTCATGATGGAGGGAGGGAGTCCCCAGTGGAGTAATGATGGAGGGAGTCCTCAGTGGAGTCATGATGGAGGGAGGGAGTCCTCAGTGGAGTCATGATGGAGGGAGGGAGTCCCCAGTGGAGTCATGATGGAGGGAGGGAGTCCTCAGTGGAGTCACGGTGGAGTCCTCAGTGGAGTAATGATGGAGTCCTCAGTGGAGTAATGATGGAGTCCTCAGTGGAGTAATGGAGGGAGGTAGTCCTTAGTGGAGTCATGATGGAGGGAGGGAGTCCTCAGTGGAGTAATGATGGAGGGAGGGAGTCCTCAGTGGAGTCATGATGGAGGGAGGGAGTCCTCAGTGGAGTCATGATGGAGGGAGGGAGTCCTCAGTGGAGTCATGATGGAGTCCTCAGTGGAGTCATGATGGAGGGAGGGAGTCCTCAGTGGAGTAATGATGGAGGGAGGGAGTCCTCAGTGGAGTCATGATGGAGGGAGTCCCCAGTGGAGTAATGGTGGAGGGAGGAGGTCGGAACGACTTGATCAGTGTAGTGTTGGCTGACTACACAGTTGTCTTTGCTATCTTTGATTTGTATTTGTTCGATCTTAGCTAGCTACTTAGCTGGCTACATAGCCGTCTTTGTATCGGTGATAATTGTGTAGTTATCGAGGTTCGCTGAGGTTCGCTAGCCAGGTATTCTCGTCCTAACGTAACGTAACGTAACGTAGTCAACCCTGCTAGCTAGCCAGCTAGCCACCGATTAGCAGCACTGTAGAAACGATTACATTACAACGGAACGACTTGACTTGTGTAGTGTTAGCTAGCTACATAGTTTTCTTTGCTATCTTTGTATCTAAGATAATTGTGTAGCTTTGAGTAATTATCGGTTAGCTAGCCAGCTATTTTTCGCCTGCCGCGCTGCCGTCCTCCTACCTAGCCAACACTGCTAACTAGCCAACTTCTACCGAATAGCAGCACTGTAGAAACTTACATTACAACGGAACGACTTGATTAGCGTAGTGTTAGCTAGTTGTCTTTGCTGTCCTTGTATCCATGATAATTGTGTAGTTTAGAGAAATTTAGTGAAATTGTCGAGGTTACCTAGCCAGCTTCACTTTCAACAACGTAGCCACTGCTAGCCAGGCTACTTCACCAGCCAGCAGTACTATATCATTTTAGTCAATAAGATCTTTTATTTTATTTATTTTTTTTGCAACGTAAGCTTAACTTTCTGAACATTCGAGACGTGTAGCCCACTTGTCATTCTAATCTCCTTTGCATTAGCGTAGCCTCTTCTGTAGCCTGTCAACTATGTGTCTGTCTATCCCTGTTCTCTCCTCTCTGCACAGACCATACAAACGCTTCACACCGCGTGGCCGCGCCCACCCTAACCTGGTGGTCCCAGCCCGCACGACCCACGTGGAGTTCCAGGTCTCCGGTAGCCTCTGGAACTGCCGATCTGCGGCCAACAAGGCAGAGCTCATCTCAGCCTATGCGTCCCTCCAGTCCCTCGACTTCTTGGCACTGACGGAAACATGGCTCACCACAGATAACACTGCTACTCCTACTGCTCTCTCTTCGTCTGCCCACGTGTTCTCGCACACCCCGAGACCTTCTGGTCAGCGGGGTGGTGGCACCGGGATCCTCATCTCTCCCAAGTGGTCATTCTCTCTTTCTCCCCTTACCCATCTGTCTATCGCCTCCTTTGAATTCCATGCTGTCACAGTTACCAGCCCTTTCAAGCTTAACATCCTTATCATTTATCGCCCTCCAGGTTCCCTTGGAGAGTTCATCAATGAGCTTGATGCCTTGATAAGCTCCTTTCCTGAGGACGGCTCACCTCTCACAGTTCTGGGTGACTTTAACCTCCCCATGTCTACCTGTGACTCATTCCTCTCTGCCTCCTTCTTTCCACTCCTCTCCTCTTTTGACCTCACCCTCTCACCTTCCCCCCCTACTCACAAGGCAGGTAATACGCTTGACCTCATCTTTACTAGATGCTGTTCTTCCACTAACCTCATTGCAACTCCCCTCCAAGTCTCCGACCACTACCTTGTATCCTTTTCCCTCTCGCTCTCATCCAACACTTCCCACACTGCCCCTACTCGGATGGTATCGCGCCGTCCCAACCTTCACTCTCTCTCCCCCGCTACTCTCTCCTCTTCCATCCTATCATCTCTTCCCTCTGCCCAAACCTTCTCCAACCTATCTCCTGATTCTGCCTCCTCAACCCTCCTCTCCTCCCTTTCTGCATCCTTTGACTCTCTATGTCCCCTATCCTCCAGGCCGGCTCGGTCCTCCCCTCCCGCTCCGTGGCTCGACGACTCATTGCGAGCTCACAGAACAGGGCTCCGGGCAGCCGAGCGGAAATGGAGGAAAACTCGCCTCCCTGCGGACCTGGCATCCTTTCACTCCCTCCTCTCTACATTTTCCTCTACTGTCTCTGCTGCTAAAGCCACTTTCTACCACTCTAAATTCCAAGCATCTGCCTCTAACCCTAGGAAGCTCTTTGCCACCTTCTCCTCCCTCCTGAATCCTCCTCCCCCTCCCCCCCCCCCCCTCCTCCCTCTCTGCAGACGACTTCGTCAACCATTTTGAAAAGAAGGTCGACGACATCCGATCCTCGTTTGCTAAGTCAAACGACACCGCTGGTTCTGCTCACACTGCCCAACCCTGTGCTTTGACCTCTTTCTCCCCTCTCTCTCCAGATGAAATCTCGCGTCTTGTGACGGCCGGCCGCCCAACAACCTGCCCGCTTGACCCTATCCCCTCCTCTCTTCTCCAGACCATTTCCGGAGACCTTCTACCTTACCTCACCTCGCTCATCAACTCATCCTTGACCGCTGGCTACGTCCCTTCTGTCTTCAAGAGAGCGAGAGTTGCACCCCTTCTGAAAAAACCTACACTCGATCCCTCCGATGTCAACAACTACAGACCAGTATCCCTTCTTTCTTTTCTCTCCAAAACTCTTGAACGTGCCGTCCTTGGCCAGCTCTCCTGCTATCTCTCTCAGAATGACCTTCTTGATCCAAATCAGTCAGGTTTCAAGACTAGTCACTCAACTGAGACTGCTCTTCTCTGTATCACGGAGGCGCTCCGCACTGCTAAAGCTAACTCTCTCTCCTCTGCTCTCATCCTTCTAGACCTATCGGGTGCCTTCGATACTGTGAACCATCAGATCCTCCTCTCCACCCTCTCCGAGTTGGGCATCTCCGGCGCGGCCCACGCTTGGATTGCGTCCTACCTGACAGGTCGCTCCTACCAGGTGGCGTGGCGAGAATCTGTCTCCTCACCACGCGCTCTCACCACTGGTGTCCCCCAGGGCTCTGTTCTAGGCCCTCTCCTATTCTCGCTATACACCAAGTCACTTGGCTCTGTCATAACCTCACATGGTCTCTCCTATCATTGCTATGCAGACGACGACACAATTAATCTTCTCCTTTCCCCCTTCTGATGACCAGGCGGCGAATCGCATCTCTGCATGTCTGGCAGACATATCAGTGTGGATGACGGATCACCACCTCAAGCTGAACCTCGGCAAGACGGAGCTGCTCTTCCTCCCGGGGAAGGACTGTCCGTTCCATGATCTCGCCATCACGGTTGACAACTCCATTGTGTCCTCCTCCCAGAGCGCTAAGAACCTTGGCGTGATCCTGGACAACACCCTGTCGTTCTCCACTAACATCAAGGCGGTGGCCCGTTCCTGTAGGTTCATGCTCTACAACATCCGCAGAGTACGACCCTGCCTCACACAGGAAGCGGCGCAGGTCCTAATCCAGGCACTTGTCATCTCCCGTCTGGATTACTGCAACTCGCTGTTGGCTGGGCTCCCTGCCTGTGCCATTAAACCCCTACAACTCATCCAGAACGCCGCAGCCCGTCTGGTGTTCAACCTTCCCAAGTTCTCTCACGTCACCCCGCTCCTCCGCTCTCTCCACTGGCTTCCAGTTGAAGCTCGCATCCGCTACAAGACCATGGTGCTTGCCTACGGAGCTGTGAGGGGAACGGCACCTCAGTACCTTCAGGCTCTGATCAGGCCCTACACCCAAACAAGGGCACTGCGTTCATCCACCTCTGGCCTGCTCGCCTCCCTACCACTGAGGAAGTACAGTTCCCGCTCAGCCCAGTCAAAACTGTTCGCTGCTCTGGCACCCCAATGGTGGAACAAACTCCCTCACAACGCCAGGACAGCGGAGTCAATCACCACCTTCCGGAGACACCTGAAACCCCACCTCTTCAAGGAATACCTAGGATAGGATAAAGCAATCCTTCTGCCCCCCCCCCTTAAAAGATCTAGATGCACTATTGTAAAGTGGCTGTTCCACTGGATGTCATTAGGTGAATGCACCAATTTGTAAGTCGCTCTGGATAAGAGCGTCTGCTAAATGGCTTAAATGTAAAATGTAAAATGTAATGATGGAGGGAGGAGGTCCTCAGTGGAGTAATGGAGGGAGGGAGTCCTCAGTGGAGTAATGGAGGGAGGGAGTCCTCAGTGGAGTAATGGAGGGAGGTAGTCCTCAGTGGAGTAATGGAGGGAGGTAGTCCTCAGTGGAGTAATGATGGAGGGAGTCCTCAGTGGAGTAATGGAGGGAGGGAGTCCTCATTGGAGTAATGATGGAGGGAGGGATGGAGTCCTCAGTGGAGTCATGACGGAGGGAGGGAGTCCTCAGTGGAGTCATGATGGAGGGAGGGAGTCCTCAGTGGAGTAATGATGGAGGGAGGGAGTCCTCTGTGGAGTAATGATGGAAGGAGGGAGTCCTCAGTGGAGTCATGATGGAGGGAGGGAGTCCTCAGTGGAGTCATGATGGAGGGAGGGAGTCCTCAGTGGAATAATGATGGAGGGATGGGAGTCCTTAGTGGAGTAATGATGGAGGGAGGGAGGGAGTCCTCAGTGGAGTAATGATGGAGGGAGGGAGTCCTCAGTGGAGTCATGATGGAGGGAGGGAGTCCTCAGTGGAGTCATGATGGAGGGAGGGAGTCCTCAGTGGAGTCATGATGGAGGGAGGGAGTCCTCAGTGGAGTCATGATGGAGTCCTCAGTGGAGTCATGATGGAGTCCTCAGTGGAGTCATGATGGAGTCCTCAGTGGAGTCATGATGGAGGGAGGGAGTCCTCAGTGGAGTCATGATGGAGTCCTCAATTGAGTCATGATGGAGTCCTCAGTGGAGTCTTGATGGAGGTAGGGAGTCCTCAGTGGAGTCATGATGGAGGGAGGGAGACCTCAGTGGAGTCATGATGGAGGGAGGGTGTCCTCAGTGGAGTCATGATGGAGGGAGGGAGTTCTCAGTGGAGTCATGATGGAGGCAGGGAGTCCTCAGTGGAGTCATGATGGAGGGAGGGAGTCCTCAGTGGAGTCATGATGGAGGGAGGGAGTCCTCAGTGGAGTCATGATGGAGGGAGGGAGTCCTCAGTGGAGTCATGATGGAGGGAGGGAGTCCTCAGTGGAGTCATGATGGAGGGAGGGAGTCCTCAGTGGAGTCATGATGGAGGGAGGGAGTCCTCAGTGGAGTCATGATGGAGTCCTCAGTGGAGTCATGATGGAGGGAGGGAGTCCTCAGTGGAGTAATGATGGAGGGAGGGAGTCCTCAGTGGAGTCATGATGGAGGGAGGGAGTCCTCAGTGGAGTCATGATGGAGGGAGGGAGTCCTCAGTGGAGTCATGATGGAGGGAGGGAGTCCTCAGTGGAGTCATGATGGAGTCCTCAGTGGAGTCATGATGGAGTCCTCAGTGGAGTCATGATGGAGTCCTCAGTGGAGTCATGATGGAGGGAGGGAGTCCTCAGTGGAGTCATGATGGAGTCCTCAATTGAGTCATGATGGAGTCCTCAGTGGAGTCTTGATGGAGGTAGGGAGTCCTCAGTGGAGTCATGATGGAGTCCTCAGTGGAGTCATGATGGAGTCCTCAGTGGAGTCATGATGGAGTCCTCAGTGGAGTCATGATGGAGGGAGGGAGTCCTCAGTGGAGTCATGATGGAGTCCTCAATTGAGTCATGATGGAGTCCTCAGTGGAGTCTTGATGGAGGTAGGGAGTCCTCAGTGGAGTCATGATGGAGGGAGGGAGACCTCAGTGGAGTCATGATGGAGGGAGGGTGTCCTCAGTGGAGTCATGATGGAGGGAGGGAGTTCTCAGTGGAGTCATGATGGAGGGAGGGAGTCCTCAGTGGAGTCATGATGGAGGGAGGGAGTCCTCAGTGGAGTCATGATGGAGGGAGGGAGTCCTCAGTGGAGTCATGATGGAGGGAGGGAGTCCTCAGTGGAGTCATGATGGAGGGAGGGAGTCCTCAGTGGAGTCATGATGGAGGGAGGGAGTCCTCAGTGGAGTCATGATGGAGGGAGTCCTCAGTGGAGTCATGATGGAGGGAGGGAGTCCTCAGTGGAGTCATGGTGGAGGGAGGGAGTAATCAGTGGAGTCATGATGGAGGGAGGGAGTCCACCGTGGAGTCATGATGGAGGGAGGGTCCTCAGTGGAGTCATGATGGAGGGGGGGAGTCCTCAGTGGAGTCATGATGGAGGGAGGGAGTCCACAGTGGAGTCATGATGGAGGGAGGGTCCTCAGTGGAGTCATGATGGAGGGAGGGAGTCCACAGTGGAGTCATGATGGAGGGAGGGAGTCCTCAGTGGAGTCATGATGGAGGGAGGGAGTCCTCAGTGGAGTCATGATGGAGGGAGGGAGTCCTCAGTGGAGTCATGATGGAGGGAGGGAGTCCTCAGTGGAGTCATGATGGAGGGAGGGAGTCCTCAGTGGAGTCATGATGGAGGGAGTCCTCAGTGGAGTCATGATGGAGGGAGGGAGTCCTCAGTGGAGTCATGGTGGAGGGAGGGAGTAATCAGTGGAGTCATGATGGAGGGAGGGAGTCCACCGTGGAGTCATGATGGAGGGAGGGTCCTCAGTGGAGTCATGATGGAGGGGGGGAGTCCTCAGTGGAGTCATGATGGAGGGAGGGAGTCCACAGTGGAGTCATGATGGAGGGAGGGTCCTCAGTGGAGTCATGATGGAGGGAGGGAGTCCACAGTGGAGTCATGATGGAGGGAGGGAGTCCTTAGTGGAGTCATGATGGAGGGAGGGTGTCCTCAGTGGAGTCATGATGGAGGGAGGGAGTCCTCAGTGGAGTCATGATGGAGGGAGGGAGTCCTCAGTGGAGTCATGATTGAGGGAGGGTCCTCAGTGGAGTCATGATGGAGGGGGGAGTCCTCAGTGGAGTAATGATGGAGGTAGGGAGTCCTCAGTGGAGTAATGATGGAGGTAGGGAGTCCTCAGTGGAGTCATGATGGAGGGAGGGAGTCCTCAGTGGAGTCATGATGGAGGGAGGGAGTCCTCAGTGGAGTCATGATGGAGGGAGGGTCCTCAGTGGAGTCATGATGGAGGGGGGGAGTCCTCAGTGGAGTCATGATGGAGGGAGGGAGTCCACAGTGGAGTCATGATGGAGGGAGGGTCCTCAGTGGAGTCATGATGGAGGGAGGGAGTCCACAGTGGAGTCATGATGGAGGGAGGGAGTCCTCAGTGGAGTCATGATGGAGGGAGGGAGTCCTCAGTGGAGTCATGATGGAGGGAGGGAGTCCTCAGTGGAGTCATGGTGGAGGGAGGGAGTCCTCAGTGGAGTCATGATGGAGGGAGGGAGTCCCCAGTGGAGTAATGATGGAGGGAGGGAGTCCTCAGTGGAGTCATGATGGAGGGAGTCCCCAGTGGAGTAATGGTGGAGGGATGAGGTCCTCAGTGGAGTCATGATGGAGTCCTCAGTGGAGTCATGATGGAGGGAGGGAGTCCTCAGTGGAGTAATGATGGAGGGAGGGAGTCCTCAGTGGAGTCATGATGGAGGGAGGGAGTCCTCAGTGGAGTCATGATGGAGTCCTTAGTGGGGTCATGATGGAGTCCTTAGTGGAGTCATGATGGAGGGAGGGAGTCCCCAGTGGAGTCATGATGGAGTCCTTAGTGGAGTCATGAAGGAGTCCTTAGTGGAGTCATGATGGAGGGAGGGAGTCCCCAGTGGAGTCATGATGGAGGGAGGGAGTCCTCAGTGGAGTAATGGAGGGAGGAGTCCTCAGTGGAGTAATGGAGGGAGGGAGTCCTCAGTGGAGTAATGGAGGGAGGTAGTCCTCAGTGGAGTAATGGAGGGAGGTAGTCCTCAGTGGAGTAATGATGGAGGGAGTCCTCAGTGGAGTAATGGAGGGAGGGATCCTCATTGGAGTAATGATGGAGGGAGGGATGGAGTCCTCAGTGGAGTCATGACGGAGGGAGGGAGTCCTCAGTGGAGTCATGATGGAGGGAGGGAGTCCTCAGTGGAGTAATGATGGAGGGAGGGAGTCCTCAGTGGAGTAATGATGGAAGGAGGGAGTCCTCAGTGGAGTCATGATGGAGGGAGGGAGTCCTCAGTGGAGTCATGATGGAGGGAGGGAGTCCTCAGTGGAATAATGATGGAGGGATGGGAGTCCTTAGTGGAGTAATGATGGAGGGAGGGAGGGAGTCCTCAGTGGAGTAATGATGGAGGGAGGGAGTCCTCAGTGGAGTCATGATGGAGGGAGGGAGTCCTCAGTGGAGTCATGATGGAGGGAGGGAGTCCTCAGTGGAGTCATGATGGAGGGAGGGAGTCCTCAGTGGAGTCATGATGGAGTCCTCAGTGGAGTCATGATGGAGTCCTCAGTGGAGTCATGATGGAGTCCTCAGTGGAGTCATGATGGAGGGAGGGAGTCCTCAGTGGAGTCATGATGGAGTCCTCAATTGAGTCATGATGGAGTCCTCAATTGAGTCATGATGGATTCCTCAGTGGAGTCTTGATGGAGGTAGGGAGTCCTCAGTGGAGTCATGATGGAGGGAGGGAGACCTCAGTGGAGTCATGATGGAGGGAGGGTGTCCTCAGTGGAGTCATGATGGAGGGAGGGAGTTCTCAGTGGAGTCATGATGGAGGGAGGGAGTCCTCAGTGGAGTCATGATGGAGGGAGGGAGTCCTCAGTGGAGTCATGATGGAGGGAGGGAGTCCTCAGTGGAGTCATGATGGAGGGAGGGAGTCCTCAGTGGAGTCATGATGGAGGGAGGGAGTCCTCAGTGGAATAATGATGGAGGGATGGGAGTCCTTAGTGGAGTAATGATGGAGGGAGGGAGGGAGTCCTCAGTGGAGTAATGATGGAGGGAGGGAGTCCTCAGTGGAGTCATGATGGAGGGAGGGAGTCCTCAGTGGAGTCATGATGGAGGGAGGGAGTCCTCAGTGGAGTCATGATGGAGGGAGGGAGTCCTCAGTGGAGTCATGATGGAGTCCTCAGTGGAGTCATGATGGAGTCCTCAGTGGAGTCATGATGGAGTCCTCAGTGGAGTCATGATGGAGGGAGGGAGTCCTCAGTGGAGTCATGATGGAGTCCTCAATTGAGTCATGATGGAGTCCTCAGTGGAGTCTTGATGGAGGTAGGGAGTCCTCAGTGGAGTCATGATGGAGGGAGGGAGACCTCAGTGGAGTCATGATGGAGGGAGGGTGTCCTCAGTGGAGTCATGATGGAGGGAGGGAGTCCTCAGTGGAGTCATGATGGAGGGAGGGAGTCCTCAGTGGAGTCATGATGGAGGGAGGGAGTCCTCAGTGGAGTCATGATGGAGGGAGGGAGTCCTCAGTGGAGTCATGATGGAGGGAGGGAGTCCTCAGTGGAGTCATGATGGAGGGAGGGAGTCCTCAGTGGAGTCATGATGGAGGGAGGGAGTCCTCAGTGGAGTCATGATGGAGGGAGTCCTCAGTGGAGTCATGATGGAGGGAGGGAGTCCTCAGTGGAGTCATGGTGGAGGGAGGGAGTCCTCAGTGGAGTCATGGTGGAGGGAGGGAGTAATCAGTGGAGTCATGATGGAGGGAGGGAGTCCACCGTGGAGTCATGATGGAGGGAGGGTCCTCAGTGGAGTCATGATGGAGGGGGGGAGTCCTCAGTGGAGTCATGATGGAGGGAGGGAGTCCACAGTGGAGTCATGATGGAGGGAGGGTCCTCAGTGGAGTCATGATGGAGGGAGGGAGTCCACAGTGGAGTCATGATGGAGGGAGGGAGTCCTCAGTGGAGTCATGATGGAGGGAGGGAGTCCTCAGTGGAGTCATGATGGAGGGAGGGAGTCCTCAGTGGAGTCATGATGGAGGGAGGGAGTCCTCAGTGGAGTCATGATGGAGGGAGGGAGTCCTCAGTGGAGTCATGATGGAGGGAGTCCTCAGTGGAGTCATGATGGAGGGAGGGAGTCCTCAGTGGAGTCATGGTGGAGGGAGGGAGTAATCAGTGGAGTCATGATGGAGGGAGGGAGTCCACCGTGGAGTCATGATGGAGGGAGGGAGTCCTCAGTGGAGTCATGATGGAGTCCTCAGTGGAGTCATGATGGAGTCCTCAGTGGAGTCATGATGGAGTCCTCAGTGGAGTCATGATGGAGGGAGGGAGTCCTCAGTGGAGTCATGATGGAGGGAGGGAGTCCACAGTGGAGTCATGATGGAGGGAGGGAGTCCTTAGTGGAGTCATGATGGAGGGAGGGTGTCCTCAGTGGAGTCATGATGGAGGGAGGGAGTCCTCAGTGGAGTCATGATGGAGGGAGGGAGTCCTCAGTGGAGTCATGATTGAGGGAGGGTCCTCAGTGGAGTCATGATGGAGGGGGGGAGTCCTCAGTGGAGTAATGATGGAGGTAGGGAGTCCTCAGTGGAGTCATGATGGAGGGAGGGAGTCCTCAGTGGAGTCATGATGGAGGGAGGGAGTCCTCAGTGGAGCCATGATGGAGGGAGGGTCCTCAGTGGAGTCATGATGGAGGGGGGGGAGTCCTCAGTGGAGTCATGATGGAGGGAGGGAGTCCACAGTGGAGTCATGATGGAGGGAGGGTCCTCAGTGGAGTCATGATGGAGGGAGGGAGTCCACAGTGGAGTCATGATGGAGGGAGGGAGTCCTCAGTGGAGTCATGATGGAGGGAGGGAGTCCTCAGTGGAGTCATGATGGAGGGAGGGAGTCCTCAGTGGAGTCATGGTGGAGGGAGGGAGTCCTCAGTGGAGTCATGATGGAGGGAGGGAGTCCCCAGTGGAGTAATGATGGAGGGAGGGAGTCCTCAGTGGAGTCATGATGGAGGGAGGGAGTCCTCAGTGGAGTCATGATGGAGGGAGTCCCCAGTGGAGTAATGGTGGAGGGAGGAGGTCCTCAGTGGAGTCATGATGGAGTCCTCAGTGGAGTCATGATGGAGGGAGGGAGTCCTCAGTGGAGTAATGATGGAGGGAGGGAGTCCTCAGTGGAGTCATGATGGAGGGAGGGAGTCCTCAGTGGAGTCATGATGGAGTCCTTAGTGGGGTCATGATGGAGTCCTTAGTGGAGTCATGATGGAGGGAGGGAGTCCCCAGTGGAGTCATGATGGAGTCCTTAGTGGAGTCATGAAGGAGTCCTTAGTGGAGTCATGATGGAGGGAGGGAGTCCCCAGTGGAGTCATGATGGAGGGAGGGAGTCCTCAGTGGAGTAATGGAGGGAGGGAGTCCTCAGTGGAGTCATGATGGAGGGAGGGAGTCCCCAGTGGAGTAATTGAGGGAGGGATTCCTCAGTGGAGTCATGATGGAGGGAGGGAGTCCTCAGTGGAGTCATGATGGAGGGAGGGAGTCCTCAGTGGAGTCATGATGGAGGGAGGGAGTCCCCAGTGGAGTCATGGAGGGAGGGAGTCCCCAGTGGAGTCATGGAGGGAGGGAGTCCTCAGTGGAGTCACGGTGGAGTCCTCAGTGGAGTAATGACGGAGTCCTCAGTGGAGTAATGATGGAGTCCTCAGTGGAGTAATGGAGGGAGGTAGTCCTTAGTGGAGTCATGATGGAGGGAGGGAGTCCTCAGTGGAGTCATGATGGAGGGAGGGAGTCCTCAGTGGAGTCATGATGGAGGGAGGGAGTCCTCAGTGGAGTCATGATGGAGGGAGTCCTCAGTGGAGTCATGATGGAGGCAGGGAGTCCTCAGTGGAGTCATGATGGAGGGAGGGAGTCCTCAGTGGAGTCATGATGGAGGGAGGAGGTCCTCCGTGGAGTCATGATGGAGGGAGGGAGGCCTCAGTGGAGTCATGATGGAGGGAGGGAGTCCTCAGTGGAGGGAGGGAGTCCTCAGTGGAGTCATGATGGAGGGAGGGAGTCCTCAGTGGAGTCATGGTGGAGGGAGGGAGTCCTCAGTGGAGTCATGATGGAGGGAGGAGGTCCTCCGTGGAGTCATGATGGAGGGAGGGAGTCCTCAGTGGAAAACTCCACTATATCTTCTGTCTTCCTCTAAAGTCACTCTCTGGAGTCTTTCTGTCTATGGCTATCCCCTAGGGAATGTTGGGGAAGTAAGTTAGGAAGACCTGAAACCTGCTGAGGCCTTCCTATGTCCACTATCTTCTGAGGTCTTCCTATGTCCACTATCTTCTGAGGTCTTCCTATGTCCACTATCTTCTGAGGTCTTCCTGTGTCCACTATCTTCTGAGGCCTTCCAATGTCCACTATCTTCTGAGGTCTTCCTATGTCCACTATCTTCTGAGGCCTTCCTATGTCCACTATTCTGAGGCCTTCCTATGTCCACTATCTTCTGAGGTCTTCCTATGTCCACCAACACATCTTCTGAGGCCTTCCTATGTCCACTAGCACGTCTTCTGAGGTCTTTGATTTGTAAATGAAGCATGTATTACATTTACACAATGAATCACAATTCTACTAATTCTCCTCATCCCTTTCCGGCAGTCCATTGGCTGAACACCTCATTACTAATGTGGGCCATTTATAAAGGAACGTGCTATATGTGGTTCTCTACCACAGAGAACAATAGCCTGGAGCTGCTGTGTGGACACGGGCTGCTGGCAACCACAATGCACTTTGACACACACACAGACACACACACACACACACACACACACACACACACACAGACACACAGACAGACACACACACACAAACCCCGCCCCTTCCTGCTGATAATTGCCACCAGCTGAGAGACAGTCCTTATGTTGCCCAGACTGCTGTTCAGTTTCAGAAGAGGATTCTCAGCTACTTAGTTCAACCCCACATGTGGTCTGTGTTCCAGGGCCCAGGTCAAAGGTAGTGCACTATGTAGGGAAAAGGGATCCATTTGGGACACTATAACAACATGCCACAGGCTGAGGCCCACTTGGTCAGCCTGAGATGGTTTCATTCAGAGGTGAATGGGTGGGCTGCTGTGGTTGATATGTGGAGGGGCAATTAGCTGCTGGGGGCTGCTGGGTGGATTGTGGGGGTTGGTGTGGGGGTGGGAGCTGGTGGGGGTGGGAGCTGGTGGGGGTGGGGGGTGGAAGCTGGTGTGGTGTGGGGGTGGGAGCTGGTGTGGTGTGGGGGTGGGAGCTGGTGGGGGTGAGGGTGGGAGCTGGTGGGTGGGGGGTGGGAGCTGGTGTGGTGTGGGGGTGGGAGCTGGTGTGGTGTGGGGGTGGGAGCTGGTGTGGTGTGGGGGTGGGAGCTGGTGTGGTGTGGGGGTGGGAGCTGGTGTGGTGTGGGGGTGGGAGCTGGTGGGGGTGGGAGCTGGTGGGTGGGGGGTGGGGGTGGGAGCTGGTGGGGGTGGGGGGTGGGAGCTGCTGGGTGGGGGGTGGGAGCTGCTGGGTGGGGGGTGGGAGCTGGTGTGGTGTGGGGGTGGGAGCTGGTGTGGTGTGGGGGTGGGAGCTGGTGGGGGTGGGGGGTGGGAGCTGGTGTGGTGTGGGGGTGGGAGCTGGTGGGGGTGGGGGTGGGAGCTGGTGTGGTGTGGGGGTGGGAGTTGGTGTGGTGTGGGGGTGGGAGCTGGTGGTTGGGGGGTGGGGGTGGGAGCTGGTGGGTGGGGGGTGGGGGTGGGAGCTGGTTGGGGTGGGGGGTGGGAGCTGGTGGGTGGGGGGTGGGAGCTGGTGTGGTGTGGGGGTGGGAGCTGGTGTGGTGTGGGGGTGGGAGCTGGTGTGGTGTGGGGGTGGGAGCTGGTGGGGGTGGGGGTGGGAGCTGGTGGGTGGGGGGTGGGGGTGGGAGCTGGTGGGGGTGGGGGGTGGGAGCTGCTGGGTGGGGGGTGGGAGCTGCTGGGTGGGGGGTGGGAGCTGGTGGGGGTGGGGGGTGGGAGCTGCTGGGTGGGGGGTGGGAGCTGGTGTGGTGTGGGGGGGGGCTGCTGGGTAGGGTGTGGGGGTTGGTGTGGGGGTGGGGGTGGGAGCTGCTGGGTGGGGTGTTGGTGTGGGGGTGGGAGCTGGTGTGGTGTGGTGTAGGGGTGGGAGCTGCTGGCTCGTGTGGGGTGTGGGGTTGGGAGCTGCTGGGGGTGGGAGCTGCTGGGTGTGGGTGGGAGCTGCTGGGTGTGGGAGCTGCTGGGTGTGGGTGGGAGCTGCTGGGTGTGTTGTGGGAGCTGCTGGGTGGGGTGTGGGGGTGGGGGTGGGAGCTGCTGGGTGGGGGTGGGAGCTGCTGGGTGGGGTGTGGGGGTGGGAGCTGCTGGCTCGTGTGGGATTTCACAGGGAAAAACAGCAGGGGTCTGTGTTGTCAGCCAACCACAGCCCCAGTCAGCCAACCACAGCCCCAGTCAGCCAACCACAGCCCCAGTCAGCCAACCACAGCCCCAGTCAGCCAACCACAGCCCCAGTCAGCCAACCACAGCCCCAGTCAGCCAACCACAGCCCCAGTCAGCCAACCACAGCCCCAGTCAGCCAACCACAGCCCCAGTCAGCCAACCACAGCCCCAGTCAGCCAACCACAGCTCCAGCACCGATCAGGGGCACCACAGGCCCGGCCCATTAGGGGAAGCCAGTACCAGCTGTTAGCTCCCTGCGCTGGGCTGGTCAGACCTGCCCTCCTCAAGGTGTCTTTTAGAGGTTTATCTCCCTGGGTAAACTAACCAACAGCATGGAAAGACTAACACTGGTATACTGTAGGATGGTTCACCTAATAACACTGTAGCCATGGTTACTGTAGGTTGGTTCACCTAATAACACTGTAGCCATGGTTACTGTAGGTTGGTTCACCTAATAACACTGTAGCCATGGTTACTGTAGGTTGGTTCACCTAATAACACTGTAGCCATGGTTACTGTAGGATGGTTCACCTAATAACACTGTAGCTATGGTTACTGTAGGATGGTTCACCTAATAACACTGTAGCCATGGTTACTGTAGGTTGGTTCACCTACTAACACTGTAGCCAAGGCTACTGTAGGATGGTTCACCTAATAACACTGTAGCCATGGTTACTGTAGTATGGTTCACCTAACAACCACAGAATCATACTCTGTACCACTTCTCTCAGTTTGAAGCCAATAAGTTATCTGAGATCAGTGTGTGAAGAACAATAATGAGATGGTGGACACAGAAAGACCCAAACATCTCTTCTCTCCATCCCTGCCTCTCCATCCCTGCCTCTCTCCATCCCTGCCTCTCTCCATCCCTGCCTCTCTCCATCCCTGCCTCTCTCCATCCCTGCCTCTCCATCCCTGCCTCTCTCCATCCCTGCCTCCCTCCATCCCTGCCTCTCTCCATCCCTGCCTCCCTCCATCCCTGCCTCCCTCCATCCCTGCCTCCCTCCATCCCTGCCTCCCTCCATCCCTGCCTCCCTCCATCCCTGCCTCCCTCCATCCCTGCCTCCCTCCATCCCTGCCTCCCTCCATCCCTGCCTCCCTCCCTCCATCCCTCCATCCCTGCCTTCCATCCCTCCATCCCTGCCTGCCATCCCTCCATCCCTGCCTGCCATCCCTCCATCCCTGCCTGCCATCCCTCCATCCCTGCCTGCCATCCCTCCATCCCTGCCTGCCTCCCTCCATCCCTGCCTCCCTCCATCCCTGCTTCCCTCCACCCCTGCCTCTCCATCCCTGCCTCTCCATCCCTGCCTCTCCATCCCTGCCTCCCTCCATCCCTGCCTCTCTCCATCCCTGCCTCTCTCCATCCCTCCCTCTCTCCATCCCTCCCTCTCTCCATCCCTGCCTCTCTCCATCCCTGCCTCTCTCCACCCCTGCCTCTCTCCATCCCTGCCTCTCTCCATCCCTGCCTCTCTCCATCCCTGCCTCTCTCCATCCCTGCCTCTCTCCATCCCTGCCTCTCTCCATCCCTGCCTCTCTCCATCCCTGCCTCTCTCCACCCCTGCCTCCATCCATCCCTGCCTCTCTCCATCCCTGCCTCCCTCCATCCCTGCCTCCCTCCATCCCTGCCTCCCTCCATCCCTGCCTCCCTCCATCCCTGCCTCCCTCCCTCCATCCCTCCATCCCTGCCTGCCATCCCTCCATCCCTGCCTGCCATCCCTCCATCCCTGCCTGCCATCCCTCCATCCCTGCCTGCCATCCCTCCATCCCTGCCTGCCATCCCTCCATCCCTGCCTCCCTCCATCCCTGCTTCCCTCCACCCCTGCCTCTCCATCCCTGCCTCTCTCCACCCCTGCCTCTCTCCACCCCTGCCTCTCTCCACCCCTGCCTCTCTCCATCCCTGCCTCCCTCCATCCCTGCCTCCCTCCATCCCTGCCTCTCTCCATCCCTGCCTCTCTCCATCCCTGCCTCCCTCCATCCCTGCCTCCCTCCATCCCTGCCTCTCTCCATCCCTGCCTCCCTCCATCCCTGCCTCTCTCCATCCCTGCCTCTCTCCATCCCTGCCTCTCTCCACCCCTGCCTCTCTCCATCCCTGCCTCTCTCCATCCCTGCCTCCCTCCATGCCTGCCTGCCTGCCTCCCTCCATCCCTGCCTCTCTCCATCCCTGCCTCTCTCCATCCCTGCCTCTCTCCATCCCTGCCTCTCTCCACCCCTGCCTCCCTCCATCCCTGCCTCTCTCCATCCCTGCCTCTCTCCATCCCTGCCTCTCTCCATCCCTGCCTCTCTCCATGCCTGCCTCTCTCCATCCCTGCCTCTCTCCATCCCTGCCTCTCTCCACCCCTGCCTCCCTCCATCCCTGCCTCTCTCCATCCCTGCCTCTCTCCATCCCTGCCTCTCTCCATCCCTGCCTCTCTCCATGCCTGCCTCTCTCCATCCCTGCCTCTCTCCATCCCTGCCTCTCTCCACCCCTGCCTCCCTCCATCCCTGCCTCTCTCCATCCCTGCCTCTCTCCATCCCTTCCTCTCTCCATCCCTGCCTCTCTCCACCCCTGCCTCTCTCCACCCCTGCCTCCCTCCATCCCTGCTTCCCTCCACCCCTGCCTCTCTCCATCCCTGCCTCTCTCCATCCCTGCCTCTCTCCATCCCTGCCTCTCTCCACCCCTGCCTCTCTCCATCCCTGCTTCCCTCCACCCCTGCCTCCCTCCACCCCTGCCTCTCCATCCCTGCCTCTCCATCCCTGCCTCTCTCCACCCCTGCCTCTCTCCACCCCTGCCTCTCTCCATCCCTGCCTCCCTCCATGCCTGCCTGCCTGCCTCCCTCCATCCCTGCCTCTCTCCATCCCTTCCTCTCTCCACCCCTTCCTCTCTCCATCCCTGCCTCTCTCCATCCCTGCCTCTCCATCCCTAGCTCTCTCCATCCCTGCCTCTCTCCATCCCTGCCTCTCTCCATCCCTGCCTCCCTCCATCCCTGCCTCTCTCCATCCCTGCCTCTCTCCATCCCTGCCTCCCTCCATCCCTGCCTCTCTCCATCCCTGCCTCTCTCCATCCCTGCCTCTCTCCATCCCTGCCTCCCTCCATCCCTGCCTCCCTCCATCCCTGCCTCTCTCCATCCCTGCCTCCCTCCATCCCTGCCTCTCTCCATCCCTGCCTCCCTCCATCCCTGCCTCTCTCCATCCCTGCCTCTCCATCCCTGCCTCTCTCCATCCCTGCCTCTCTCCATCCCTGCCTCTCTCCATCCCTGCCTCCCTCCATCCCTGCCTCCCTCCATCCCTGCCTCCCTCCATCCCTGCCTCTCTCCAACCCTGCCTCTCTCCATCCCTGCCTCTCCATCCCTGCCTCTCCATCCCTGCCTCTCTCCATCCCTGCCTCCCTCCATCCCTGCCTCCCTCCATCCCTGCCTCTCTCCATCCCTGCCTCCCTCCATCCCTGCCTCCCTCCATCCCTGCCTCTCTCCATCCCTGCCTCTCTCCATCCCTGCCTCTCCATCCCTGCCTCTCCATCCCTGCCTCTCTCCATCCCTGCCTCTCCATCCCTGCCTCCCTCCATCCATCCCATCCTCTCTCCATCCCTGCCTCCCTCCATCCCTGCCTCCCTCCATCCCTGCCTCTCTCCATCCCTGCCTCCCTCCATCCCTGCCTCTCTCCATCCCTGCCTCCCTCCATCCCTGCCTCTCTCCATCCCTGCCTCTCTCCATCCCTGCCTCTCTCCATGCCTGCCTCTCTCCATGCCTGCCTCTCTCCATCCCTGCCTCTCTCCATCCCTGCCTCCCTCCATCCCTGCCTCTCTCCATCCCTGCCTCTCTCCATCCCTGCCTCTCTCCACCCCTGCCTCTCTCCACCCCTGCCTCTCTCCACCCCTGCCTCTCTCCATCCCTGCCTCCCTCCATGCCTGCCTGCCTGCCTCCCTCCATCCCTGCCTCTCTCCATCCCTGCCTCTCTCCATCCCTGCCTCTCTCCATCCCTGCCTCTCTCCACCCCTGCCTCTCTCCATCCCTGCCTCTCTCCATCCCTGCCTCCCTCCATGCCTGCCTGCCTGCCTCCCTCCATCCCTGCCTCTCTCCACCCCTTCCTCTCTCCATCCCTGCCTCCCTCCATCCCTGCCTCTCTCCATCCCTAGCTCTCTCCATCCCTGCCTCTCTCCATCCCTGCCTCTCTCCATCCCTGCCTCCCTCCATCCCTGCCTCCCTCCATCCCCGCCTCTCTCCATCCCTGCCTCTCTCCATCCCTGCCTCCCTCCATCCCTGCCTCTCTCCATCCCTGCCTCTCTCCATCCCTGCCTCTCTCCATCCCTGCCTCCCTCCATCCCTGCCTCCCTCCATCCCTGCCTCTCTCCATCCCTGCCTCTCTCCATCCCTGCCTCTCTCCATCCCTGCCTCTCTCCATCCCTGCCTCTCTCCATCCCTGCCTCTCTCCATCCCTGCCTCCCTCCATCCCTGCCTCCCTCCATCCCTGCCTCTCTCCAACCCTGCCTCTCTCCATCCCTGCCTCTCCATCCCTGCCTCTCCATCCCTGCCTCTCTCCATCCCTGCCTCCCTCCATCCCTGCCTCCCTCCATCCCTGCCTCTCTCCATCCCTGCCTCCCTCCATCCCTGCCTCCCTCCATCCCTGCCTCTCTCCATCCCTGCCTCTCTCCATCCCTGCCTCTCCATCCCTGCCTCTCCATCCCTGCCTCTCTCCATCCCTGCCTCTCTCCATCCCTGCCTCTCTATCCCTGCCTCCCTCCATCCATCCCTGCCTCTCTCCATCCCTGCCTCCCTCCATCCCTGCCTCCCTCCATCCCTGCCTCTCTCCATCCCTGCCTCCCTCCATCCCTGCCTCTCTCCATCCCTGCCTCTCTCCATCCCTGCCTCTCCATCCCTGCCTCTCCATCCCTGCCTTCTCCATCCCTGCCTCTCTCCATCCCTGCCTCTCTATCCCTGCCTCCCTCCATCCATCCCTGCCTCTCTCCATCCCTGCCTCCCTCCATCCCTGCCTCCCTCCATCCCTGCCTCTCTCCATCCCTGCCTCCCTCCATCCCTGCCTCTCTCCATCCCTCCCTCCCTCCATCCCTGCCTCTCCATCCCTGCCTCTCCATCCCTGCCTCTCCATCCCTGCCTCTCCATCCCTGCCTCTCTCCATCCCTGCCTCCCTCCATCCCTCCCTCTCTCCATCCCTGCCTCCCTCCATCCCTGCCTCCCTCCATCCCTGCCTCCCTCCATCCCTGCCTCTCCTCCGATCCCTGCCTCCCTCCATCCCTGCCTCCCTGCCATCCCTGCCTCCCTCCATCCCTGCCTCTCTCATCCCTGCCTCCCTCCATCCCTGCCTCTCTCCATCCCTGCCTCCCTCCATCCCTGCCTCTCTCCATCCCTGCCTCCCTCCATCCCTGCCTCTCTCCACTCCCTGCCTCTCTCCATCCCTGCCTCCCTCTGCATCCCTGCCTCCCTCCATCCCTGCCTCCCTCCATCCCTGCCTCCCTCCATCCCTGCCTCTCTCCATCCCTGCCTGCCTCTCTCCCTCCCTCCCTGCCTCCCAGCCTCTTCTCCCTGTCTCCCTCCGTGCCTCCCTGTCTCTCTTCCCTCCCAGCCTTTCTTCTCTCCCCTCGCTGCCTCTCTTCCCTCCCCTCCCAGCCTCTCTTCCCTCCCCTCCCAGCCTCTCTTCCCTCCCCTCCCAGCCTCTCTTCCCTCCCCTCCCAGCCTCTCTTCCCACCCCTCCCAGCCTCTCTTCCCTCCCCTCCCAGCCTCTCTTCCCTCCCCTCCCCAGCCTCTCTTCCCTCCCTCCCAGCCTCTCTTCCCTCCCCTCCCAGCCTCTCTTCCCTCCCCTCCCTGCCTCTCTTCCCTCCCCTCCCTGCCTCTCTTCCCTCCCCTCCCAGCCTCTCTTCCCTCCCCTCCCAGCCTCTCTTCCCTCCCCTCCCTGCCTCTCTTCCCCTCCCCTCCCTGCCTCTCTTCCCTCCCCTCCCTGCTTCTCTTCCCTCCCCTCCCTGCCTCTCTTCCCTCCCCTCCCAGACTCTCTTCCCTCCCTCCCAGCCTCTCTTCCCTCCCTCCCAGCCTCTCTTCCCTCCCCTCCCAGCCTCTCTTCCCCTCCCCTCCCAGCCCTCTCTTCCCTCTCCCCTCCCTGCCTCTCTTCCCTCCCCTCCCAGCCTCTCTTCCCTCCCCTCCCAGCCTCTCTTCCCCTCCCCTCCCTGCCCTCTCTTCCCTCCCCTCCCTGCCTCTCTTCCTCCCCTCCTGCTCTCTTCCCTCCCGCCTGCCTCTTTCCCTCCCCTCCCTGCCTCTCTTTCCCTCCCCTCCCTGCCTCTCTTCCCTCCCCTCCCTGCCTCTCTTCCCTCCCCTCCCTGTCTTTCTTCCCTCCCCCTCCCCTCCCTGCCTCTCTTCTCTCCCTCCCAGCCCTCTCTTCTCTCCCCTCCCTGTCTCTCTCCCCTCCCCTCCCTGCCTCTCTTCCCTCCCCTCCCCTCCCTGCCTCTCTTCTCTCCCTCCCAGCCTCTCTTCTCTCCCCTCCCAGGAGAGGGATGCTATGTTGTTGTCTTAGGTCTGTCTTTATGTTGTGTTGTCTCTCTTCTGCATGTTATGTTGTTGTCTTAGGTCGGTCTTTATGTCGTGTTGTCTCTCTTCTGCCATGATATGTTGTTGTCTTAGGTCTGTCTTTCCGTCGTGTTGTGGTGTCTTTCTTGTTGGGATGTGTGTTTTGTCCTATATTTTTAATTTTTAATCCCAGCCCTCATTCCCGCAGTAGGCCTTTTTTCCTTTTGGTAGGCCGTGATTGAAAAATAAGAATTTGTTCTGAACTGACTTGTTAAATAAAGGTGTAATAAAAAAAGCGGTCTCTTGGCACGGAACGAGGTAAGTTAAGCCGCCTACACCTATCTGTAATTAAATATTACCACTATCTTTTTAAAACCATGTCTATCTTTAGTTCTCAAACACAATCCAACACAATCCCAGTCTCGGCCCTGTTGATACCTCATATCTCAGCGATAATGCTTTGCATTACCCCTAGGGGAAAAAAAACACTTACATTTGCTCAATGTGACCTTGGCTCAACCTACCCCAAGGCATACATTTTGACTATATTAGCCTACACAGCTACAAGGATACACTTTCATACTAGGTTTAGGACCTCACATTGAAGCTAATAGAGACCCCCAGCTGATGTTTATAACAATGTTAAAATGATCTACTTTGGTTTAGATACATGCAATAGTGAAACCTCTAACACAATAAATAACTTTGACTTGGTGAAAATCTGTTTTTTTCTACCTAACTTGCTGGTCACTTTTTCCATGTGGTTTCATCCTTCACGGACTCCATGAAATGATGACCTCTTCCTACATATTTGGTCACATGATTAATTTTGTGTTCGTTGTCCTAGAAACAAGGCTGGCTCAACTTCACCCCCTCTCCCCTACCGCTACTCTGTTGGTTATGAATTAAAATGTCCCTTAAACATCAATCATTTAATAAATAATGTTGTGTGAATTAGGATGAGGGTAAGTTCTCTCATTTCAGTGATGTAAATAAATTAAAGCCTCAAGATAAGTCAACTGGATAAGTCAACTGGATAAGTCAACTGGATAAGTCAACTGGATAAGTCAACTGGATAAGTCAACTGGATAAGTCAACTGGATAAGTCATCTGGATAAGACATCTGGATAAGTCAACTGGATAAGTCAACTGGATAAGGCAACTGGATAAGTCAACTGGATAAGGCAACTGGATAAGTCAACTGGATAAGTCATCTGGATAAGTCAACTGGATAAGACATCTGGATAAGTCATCTGGATAAGTCATCTGGATAAGTCAACTGGATAAGTCAACTGGATAAGTCAACTGGATAAGTCAACTGGATAAGTCAACTGGATAAGTCACATAGATAAGTCATCTACACGGGGTACTGGAGTAGAACATCACAGCTGATCATATTAACACCATATCAACACCAGAGATGATGTTAACGTCTTATCTAATATGTCTGTACCATTTACAGTAAACTGTGCCCAGAGCCTGTCTAAGTGATGATGATTGGTACATTTGGATTAACAGCCCATGAGACAAGGAGTACATTGGTACTATATTCTCAGGGTGGTTCTGTCTGTAAGGATAGAATTTGTCCGGTCAGTTGACCTCTTGTCTGTAAGGATAGAATGTGTCAGGTCAGTTTACCTCTTGTTTCAGGTGTCCAAAGCGTCCTCTCTGTGTCCCGGTCTGTCTCTGCGTCAGGTCAGTTGACCTCTTGTTCCAGGTGTCCAAAGCGTCCTCTCTGTGTCCCGGTCTGTCTCTGCGTCAGGTCAGTTTACCTCTTGTTTCAGGTGTCCAAAGCGTCCTCTCTGTGTCCCGGTCTGTCTCTGCGTGAGGTAAGTATTCCAGCGGAGACAGAGGTCAGGGGTTGAGGTGGTATATTCGTTGGTCAGTCCACTCATCGGTTGGCTCCTCTGTTCGTTGATCAGTCCACTCATCGGTTGGCTCCTCTGTTCGTTGGTCAGTCCACTCATCGGTTGGCTCCTCTGTTCGTTGGTCAGTCCACTCATCGGTTGGCTCCTCTGTTCGTTGGTCAGTCCACTCATCGGTTGGCTCCTCTGTTCGTTGGTCAGTCCACTCATCGGTTGGCTCCTCTGTTCGTTGGTCAGTCCACTCATCGGTTGGCTCCTCTGTTTGGTGGTCAGTTTAAAGGTTTTTCAGCTCTTCTGTCAGATCATGGTTTCTATGCTGAGCTTTTTTGGTGGTTTGTTAAGCTGGTCTCTACCTCGGTCAGTCCGCTACTCTCTTCGGGGTCCTGGTGAGGTAGCTGTATGGATGCCCATGGACAGCCTGAGTTCCTGTGGTTAGGGTCTCTCTCTCTCTCTGTGTGCCTCTGTGTTTCAAGTCTGTGTTCTGGCTCCTCTCCATCACCGCATGTGGATGTTATCACCCAGCAGACTTTCTATTGGCTTTCATCACTAAACAAGTCTCGCCCTCTCCCTCCCCAACACACTCTCTCTCTCTCTCTCTCTCTCGCCCTCTCCCTCCCTAACACACTCTCTCTCTCTCTCTCTCTCTCTCGCCCTCTCCCTCCCTAACACTCTCTCTCTCTCTCTCTCTCTCTCTCTCTCTCTCTCTCTCGCCCTCTCCCTCCCTAACACTCTCTCTCTCTCTCTCTCGCCCTCTCCCTCCCTAACACTCTCTCTGCCCTCTCCCTCCCTAACACTCTCTCTCTCTCTCTCTCTCGCCCTCTCCCTCCCTAACACTCTCTCTTTCTCTCTCTCTCTCGCCCTCTCCCTCCCTAACACTCTCTCTTTCTCTCTCTCTCTCTCTCTCTCTCTCTCTCTCTCTCGCCCTCTCCCTCCCTAACACTCTCTCTCTCTCTCTCTCTCGCCCTCTCCCTCCCTAACACTCTCCCTCTCTCTCTCCCTAACACTCTCTCTCTCTCTCTCTCTCTCTCTCTCTCTCTCTCTCTCTCTCTCTCGCTCTCTCTCTCCCTAACACACTCTCTCTCTCTCTTTCTCTGTAGACTGCCCCTCCCTGTTTCTCACCCTCATTGCATTGTTAATTCAATCCAACCAAGCCCCGTCGACAAAGCGCGCGCACCACACACACACACACACACACACACACACACACACACACACACACACACACTGCAACACTTTCCCAGTGTCTCCTGATGTGATTGGCCCCCTGCTTGCTACCCGGCAGGGAGGAAGAGAGGTAGAGAAAGAATGAAAGGGAGAGAGAGAGAGACCAAGAGAGAGAAAAGAGGGAGAGAGAGAGACCAAAGAGAGAGAAAAGAGGGAGAGAGAGAGAGAGAGAAGAGGGAGAGAGAGAGAGAGAGACCAAAGAGAGAGAAAAGAGGGAGAGATAGAGACCAAAGAGAGAGAAAAGAGGGAGAGATAGAGACCAAGAGAGAGAAAAGAGGGAGAGAGAGAGACCAAGAGAGAGAAAAGAGGGAGAGAGAGAGAGAGAGACCAAGAGAGAGAAAAGAGGGAGAGAGGGAGAGAGAGACCTAGAGAGAGAAAAGAGGGAGAGAGAGAGACCAAGAGAGAGAAAAGAGGGAGAGAGAGAGAGAGAGACCAAGAGAGAGAAAAGAGGGAGAGAGGGAGAGAGAGACCTAGAGAGAGAAAAGAGGGAGAGAGAGAGACCAAGAGAGAGAAAAGAGGGAGAGAGAGAGAGAGACCAAGAGAGAGAAAAGAGGGAGAGAGAGAGACCAAGAGAGAGAAAAGAGGGAGAGAGAGAGAGAGACCAAGAGAGAGAAAAGAGGGAGAGAGAGAGAGACCAAGAGAGAGAAAAGAGGGAGAGAGAGAGAGAGACCAAGAGAGAGAAAAGAGGGAGAGAGAGAGACCAAGAGAGAGAAAGAGGGAGAGAGAGAGACCAAGAGAGAGAAAAGAGGGAGAGAGAGAGACCAAGAGAGAGAAAAGAGGGAGAGAGAGAGACCAGAGAGAGAAAAGAGGAGAGAGAGAGACCAAGAGAGAGAAAAGAGGAGAGAGAGAGACCAAGAGAGAGAAAAGAGGGAGAGAGAGAGAGAGACCAAGAGAGAGAAAAGAGGGAGAGAGAGAGACCAAGAGAGACCAAAGAGGGAGAGAGAGAGAGAGAGAGAAAAGAGGGAGAGAGAGAGACCAAGAGAGAGGGAAAAGAGGGAGAGAGGGATAAAGGAAGCGTTACAGCAGGGGATTATTTTAACACCACAGATGGAGTGTGTTTAAACACTTAAAAACAGACTTTTATTGAACACTTTAAGGTTTCTAAGTGTCTAAAGGTTTAAGGTGGGCCGTATGTTTGACACCCCTGGTCTAAAGGTTTAAGGTGTCTAAGTGTCTTAAGGTTTAAGGTTTCTAAGTGTCTAAAGGTTTTAAGTGTGGCTTCATGGGATGAAAGTCATTTTGACACGTGAAATACCACTACTGAAGTGATTTTGGACGTCCTGTCTCCAACCCGACAACTAATACCATGCTGTATGTTCTTCAACAACCGCCAGTCAAGGCGATGGAGTTGTGTTGTTTGTCGGGTAACAGTTAGAGAACACAGCGGCCATGTTCAGCCGCCATGTTCTTTCACAGTACTTTCCTAAGTAGACTAAACGTCACCAGCAATTAGTAACACCCATGGATAATACACTTACTGTATAATGTTTATAATCAATTAAACAAGATCATTATCATTATCTTGCATTTAAATAATGAGATGAAGATTTGTCCAAAGCTCTGTGTAGTTAAACTCCTAGACTACAGTGGCAGAACAAAATACTGTCTGGTTCCATCTAGTGGCCATAGATGGAATGTCACTCCTTATATTCCTCAATACCAGCCTGCAGCTCAGGGGTGTCAAACTCATTTCCCCTGTGGCCGCATTCGTCCTTCACCAAGGTCAAATACCCCTCCCTGTAAAATAAAACACCATTATTTTACCTCGGCATCAAAATTTGCTAAAAATGTGTCCTTTTGTCCATACTTTTTGAATGTTCAATGCTCCCTAAGTGTGTTGCTTTTGATGGAAGTTACCAAGCTGGACAGAGTGACGAGACCATGATGGACCTACGTTTATCATTTTTACACAGTTTCAATGTGTTTTTACTAGTTAAAGTGTTGATTCAGATCGCTCTCCTTGCCCTCTCTTTCCATGTACTCCTGTGTGAGCCAATAAACACCACAAAAGGCCCCTCGACCTCAAACGACACACCACTCAATTAAAAAAAATATATATATATCACCTTTATTTAACCAGGTAGGCCAGTTGAGAACAAGTTCTCATTTACAACTGTTACCTGGCCAAGATAAAGCAAAGCAGTTTGACACAAACGACACAAAGTTACACATGGAATAAACAAACGTACAGTCAATAATACAATAGAAAAGTCTATGTACAGCATATGCAAATGAAGTAAGATTAGGAAGGTAAGGCAATAAATAGGCCATAGTGGCGAAATAATTACAATTTAGCAATTAAACACTGGAGTGATAGATGTGCAGAAGATGAATGTGCAAGTAGAGATACTGGGGAGCAAAGGAGCAAGAAAGAATAACATGGGGATGAGGTAGTTGGGTGGGATATTTACAGATGGGCTGTGTACAGGTGCAGTGATCGGTAAGCTGCTCTGACAGCTGATGCTTAAAGTTAGTGAGGGAGATATGTGACTCTGGAAGGAGAGTTTACAGTCTAACCAGACACCTAGCTATTGATAGTTGTCCACATATTCTAAGTCAGAACCGTCCAGAGTAGTGATGTTGGACGCGCAGGCAGCGATCGGTTGAAGAGCATGCACTTAGTTTTACTTGCATTTAAGAGCAGTTGGAGGCCACGGAAGGAGAGTTGTATGGCATTGAAGCTCGTCTGGATATTACAGTGTCCAAAGAAGGGCCAGAAGTATACAGAATGGTGTTGTCTGCATAGAGGTGGATCCGATAATCACCAGCAGTAAGAGCGACATCATTGATGTACAGTCATGGCCAAAAGTTTTGAGAATGACACAAATATTAATTTTCACAGTCTGCTGCCTCAGATTGTATGATGGCAATTTGCATATACTCCAGAATGTTATTAAGAGTGATCAGATGAATTGCAATTAATTGCAAAGTCCCTCTTTACCGTGCAAATGAACTGAATCCCCCAAAAACATGTCCACTGCATTTCAGCCCTGCCACAAAAGGACCAGCTGACATCATGTCAGTGATTCTCTCGTTAACACAGGTATGAGTGTTGACGAGGACAAGGCTGGAGATCACTCTGTCATGCTGACTGAGTTCGAATAACAGACTGGAAGCTTCAAAAGGACGGTGGTGCTTGGAATCATTGTTCTTCCTCTGTCAATCATGGTTACCTGCAAGGAAACACGTGCCGTTATTATTGCTTTGCACAAAAAGGGCTTCACAAGCAAGGATATTGCTGCCAGTAAGATTGCACATAAATAAACCATTTATCAGATCATCAAGAACTTCAAGGAGAGCGGGTCAATTGTTGTGAAGAAGGCTTCAGGGCGCCCAAGAAAGTCCAGCAAGCGCCAGGACCGTCTTCTAAAATTGATTCAGCAGCGGGATCGGGGCACCACCAGTAGAGGACTTGCTCAGGAATGGCAGCAGGCAGGTGTGAGTGCATCTGCACGCACAGTGAGGAGAAGACTTTTGGAGGATGGCCTGGTGTCAAAGGCAGCAAAGAAACCACTTCTCTCCAGGAAAAACATCAGGGACAGACTGATATTCTGCAAAAGGTACAGGGATTGGACTGCTGAGGACTGGGGTAAAGTCATTTTCTCTGATGATTCACCCTTCCGATTATTTGGGGCATCCGGAAAAAAGCTTGTCCAGAGAAGACAAGGTGAGCACTACCATCAGTCCTGTGTCATGTCAACAGTAAAGCATCCTGAGACTATTCATGTGTGGGGTTGCTACTCAGCCAAGGGAGTGGGCTCACTCACAATTTTGCCTAAGAACACAGCCATGAATAAAGAATGGTACCAACACATCCTCTGTGAGCAACTTCTCCCAACCATCCAGGAACAGTTTGGTGACGAACAATGCCTTTTCCAGCATGATGGAGCACATTGCCATAAGGCAAAAGTGATAACTAAGTGGCTCGGGGAACAAAACATCAATGTTTTGGGTCCTTGGCCATTCCCGTGATGGCAGTGACAAACGGTATGACACTACCAATAGTATCAGCCTGGCTAGGAAGTTCCCTGTGATGGTAAACGGTATGACACGATCAACAGTATCAGCCTGGCTAGAAAGTTCCCCGTGATGGTAGTGACAAACGGTATGACACTACCAACAGTATCAGTCTGGCTAGGAAGTTCCCCGTGATGGTAGTGACAAACGGTATGACACTACCAACAGTATCAGCCTGGCTAGGAAGTTCCCCGTGATGGAGGTCTCTGCGCACCGTGGAGAAACCTCTTGGTGGAACCTCTTGGTCTGTAGACTACCTGTGTACCCTCTAACCTCTTGGTCTGTAGACTACCTGTGTACCCTCTAACCTCTTGGTCTGTAGACTACCTGTGTACCCTCTAACCTCTTGGTCTGTAGACTACCTGTGTACCCTCTAACCTCTTGGTCTGTAGACTACCTGTGTACCCTCTAACCTCTTGGTCTGTAGACTACCTGTGTACCCTCTAACCTCTTGGTCTGTAGACTACCTGTGTACCCTCTAACCTCTTGGTCTGTAGACTACCTGTGTACCCTCTAACCTCTTGGTCTGTAGACTACCTATGTACCCTCTAACCTCTTGGTCTGTAGACTACCTGTGTACCCTCTAACCTCTTGGTCTGTAGACTACCTGTGTACCCTCTAACCTCTTGGTCTGTAGACTACCTGTGTACCCTCTAACCTCTTGGTCTGTAGACTACCTGTGTACCCTCTAACCTCTTGGTCTGTAGACTACCTATGTACCCTCTAACCTCTTGGTCTGTAGACTACCTGTGTACCCTCTAACCTCTTGGTCTGTAGACTACCTGTGTTGCTACTTCAACATCACACTGCTCCTGTACATATTCAAGTCAAATGTATTTATAAAGCCCTTCTTTACAACAGCTGATATCTCAAAGTGCTGTACAGAAGCGCAGCCTAAAACCCCCAAACAGCAAACAATGCAGATGTAGAAGCACGGTGGCTAGGAAAAACTCCCTAGAAAGGCAGGAACCTAGGAAGAAACCTAGAGAGGAACCAGGCTATGAGGGGTGGCCAGTCCTCTTCTGGCTGTGCCGGGTGGAGATTATAACAGAACATGGCCAAGATGTTCAAATGTTTACAGATGACCAGCAGGGTCAAATAATAATAATCACAGTAGTTGTCGAGGGTGCAACAAGTCAGCACCTCAGGAGTAAATGTCAGTTGGCTTTTCATAGCCGATCATTGAGAGTATCTCTACCGCTCCAGCTGTCTCTAGAGAGTTGAAAACAGCAGGTCTGGGACATATTGTGTTCAATCTTATCAGTGGAGATTTTATAAGAGCCCTGTACGTGTGTTGAGGGTGATAACTAGTCTTATGGAACAAGGCGTGTGATAACTAGTCTTATGGAACGAGGCGTGTGATAACTAGTCTTATGGAACAAGGCGTGTGATAACTAGTCTTATGGAACGAGGCGTGATAACTAGTCTTATGGAACAAGGCGTGTGATAACTAGTCTTATGGAACAAGGCGTGTGATAACTAGTCTTATGGAACAAGGCATGTAACTAGTCTAATGGAACAAGGCGTGTGATAACTAGTCTTATGGAACAAGGCGTGTGATAACTAGTCTTATGGAACGAGGCGCGTGATAACTAGTCTTATGGAACAAGGCGTGTGATAACTAGTCTTATGGAACGAGGCGTGTGATAACTAGTCTTATGGAACGAGGCGTGTGATAACTAGTCTTATGGAACAAGGCGTGTGATAACTAGTCTTATGGAACGAGGCGCGTGATAACTAGTCTTATGGAACAAGGCGTGTGATAACTAGTCTTATGGAACGAGGCGTGTGATAACTAGTCTTATGGAACAAGGCGTGTGATAACTAGTCTTATGGAACGAGGCGCGTGATAACTAGTCTTATGGAACAAGGCGTGTGATAACTAGTCTTATGGAACGAGGCGTGTGATAACTAGTCTCATGGAACGAGGCGCGTGATAACTAGTCTTATGGAACGAGGCGTGTGATAACTAGTCTTATGGAACAAGGCGTGTGATAACTAGTCTCATGGAACGAGGCGCGTGATAACTAGTCTTATGGAACAAGGCGCGTGATAACTAGTCTCATGGAACGAGGCGTGTGATAACTAGTCTCATGGAACGAGGCGTGTGATAACTAGTCTTATGGAACAAGGCGTGTGATAACTAGTCTTATGGAACAAGGCGTGTGATAACTAGTCTTATGGAACGAGGCGCGTGATAACTAGTCTTGTGGAACGAGGCGTGTGATAACTAGTCTTATGGAACGAGGCGCGTGATAACTAGTCTTATGGAACGAGGCGTGTGATAAGTGATAACTAGTCTTATGGAACAAGGCGTGTGATAACTAGTCTTATGGAACAAGGCGTGTGATAACTAGTCTTGTGGAACGAGGCGTGTGATAACTAGTCTTATGGAACGAGGCGCGTGATAACTAGTCTTATGGAACGAGGCGTGTGATAACTAGTCTTATGGAACGAGGCGTGTGATAACTAATCTAATGGAACAAGGCGTGTGATAACTAGTCTTATGGAACGAGGCGTGTGATAACTAGTCTTGTGGAACGAGGCGTGTGATAACTAGTATTGTGGAACGAGGCGGGTGATAACTAGTCTTGTGGAACGAGGCGTGTAATAACTAGTCTTGTGGAACGAGGCGTGTGATAACTAGTCTTGTGGAACGAGGCGTGTGATAACTAGTCTTGTGGAACGAGGCGTGTGATAACTAGTCTTGTGGAACGAGGCGTGTGATAACTAGTCTTGTGGAACGAGGCGTGTGATAACTAGTCTTGTGGAACGAGGCGTGTTATAACTAGTCTTGTGGAACGAGGCGTGTGATAACTAGTCTTGTGGAACGAGGCGTGTGATAACTAGTCTTGTGGAACGAGGCGTGTGATAACTAGTCTTATGGAACGAGGCGTGTGATAACTAGTCTTGTGGAACGAGGCGTGTGATAACTAGTCTTATGGAACGAGGCGTGTGATAACTAGTCTTATGGAACAAGGCGTGTGATAACTAATCTTATGGAACAAGGCGTGTGATAACTAATCTTATGGAACAAGGCGTGTGATAACTAGTCTTATGGAACAAGGCGTGTGATAACTAGTCTTATGGAACAAGGCGTGTGATAACTAGTCTTATGGAACAAGGCGTGTGATAACTAGTCTTATGGAACAAGGCGTGTGATAACTAGTCTTATGGAACGAGGCGCATGATAACTAGTCTTATGGAACAAGGCGTGTGATAAGTGATAACTAGTCTTATGGAACAAGGTGCGTGATAACTAGTCTTATGGAACGAGGCGTGTGATAACTAGTCTTATGGAACAAGGCGTGTGATAACTAGTCTTATGGAACGAGGCGCGTGATAACTAGTCTAATGGAACGAAGCATGTGATAGGTGATAACTAGTCTTATGGAACAAGGCGTGTGATAACTAGTCTTATGGAACAAGGCGTGTGATAACTAGTCTTATGGAACAAGGCGTGTGATAACTAGTCTTATGGAACAAGGCGTGTGATAACTAGTCTTATGGAACAAGGCGTGTGATAACTAGTCTTATGGAACGAGGCGTGTGATAACTAGTCTTATGGAACAAGGCGTGTGATAACTAGTCTTATGGAACAAGGCGCGTGATAACTAGTCTTATGGAACAAGGCGCGTGATAACTAGTCTTATGGAACAAGGCGTGTGATAACTAGTCTTATGGAACAAGGCGTGTGATAACTAGTCTTATGGAACAAGGCGTGTGATAACTAGTCTAATGGAACGAGGCGTGTGATAACTAGTCTTATGGAACAAGGCGTGTGATAACTAGTCTTATGGAACAAGGCGCGTGATAACTAGTCTTATGGAACGAGGCGTGTGATAACTAGTCTTATGGAACGAGGCGTGTGATAACTAGTCTTATGGAACGAGGCGTGTGATAACTAGTCTTATGGAACGAGGCGTGTGATAACTAGTCTTATGGAACGAGGCGTGTGATAACTAGTCTTATGGAACGAGGCGTGTGATAACTAGTCTTCTGGAACGAGGTGTGTGATAACTAGTCTTCTGGAACGAGGTGTGTGATAACTAGTCTTATGGAACGAGGCGTGTGATAACTAGTCTTATGGAACGAGGCGTGTGATAACTAGTCTTATGGAACGAGGCGTGTGATAACTAGTCTTATGGAACGAGGCGTGTGATAACTAGTCTTATGGAACGAGGCGTGTGATAACTAGTCTTCTGGAACGAGGTGTGTGTGTCAGAAGGTTTAAAATATACCTTCGTCCTCAAAGTGATTCCTTCCATCGTTCCCCTGCATCTAAATACCTGAGTTAAGAAATTCTCTATATTTTGTGTTTGTGGATTATACTTTATACTTAACCGTGATGGAAGGATGATGCCACCGGGTGGCACCAAATCCCAAAGATATCGTCTACGTACGGGATGTAAAGGGAAGGTAGCTTCCTGCACTTGGGAAAGATGGTATCCTCCCAATCGGCTATGTATACAGTGGCATATGCAGGAGGAAAGTTCTTACCCGAAACGTGCAAATTATGTTTGGAATCAAACTCTAAATCATTGCTCGTTAACCCCAGCTCAAGGAGAGAGAGGACAGCCTCATCTGGCCTATTTGGTTCTGGGTGTTTTAGATTTCTGTAACTTTTAGAGTTGAAAGTTAGAGTTCAGGGTTAGAGTTTGGGGTTGAGGGTTAGAGTTGAGGGTTAGAGTTGAGGGTTAGAGTTGAGGGTTAGAGTTGAGGGTTAGAGTTGAGGGTTAGGGAAATGGGTTGTGGTTGGGTTATAGTTCGGGGTTGAGGGTTAGGGTTATAGTTCGGGGTTGAGGGTTAGAGTTGAGGGTTAGGGTTATAGTTTGGGGTTGAGGGTTAGAGTTCAGGGTTAGAGTTGAGGGGTTAGGGTTATAGTTCGGGGTTGAGGGTTAGAGTTGAGGGTTAGGGTTATAGTTCGGGTTTGAGGGTTGAGGGTTAGGGTTATAGTTCGGGGTTGAGGGTTAGAGTTGAGGGTTAGAGTTGAGGGTTAGAGTTGAGGGTTAGAGTTGAGGGTTAGAGTTGAGGGTTAGAGTTGAGGGTTAGAGTTGAGGGTTAGGGTTGAGGGTTAGGGTTGAGGGTTAGGGTTGAGGGTTAGGGTTATAGTTTGGGGTTGAGGGTTAGAGTTGAGGGTTAGAGTTGAGGGTTAGAGTTGAGGGTTAGAGTTGAGGGTTAGAGTTGAGGGTTAGGGTTATAGTTTGGGGTTGAGGGTTAGGGTTATAGTTTGGGGTTGAGGGTTAGAGTTGAGGGTTAGGGTTATAGTTTGGGGTTGAGGGTTAGAGTTGAGGGTTAGAGTTATAGTTCAGGGTTGAGGGTTAGGGTTATAGTTCGGGGTTGAGGGTTAGAGTTGAGGGTTAGAGTTGAGGGTTAGAGTTGAGGGTTAGGGTTATAGTTTGGGGTTGAGGGTTAAAGTTGAGGGTTAGAGTTATAGTTCAGGGTTGAGGGTTAGGGTTATAGTTTGGGGTTGAGGGTTAGAGTTGAGGGTTAGGGAAATGGGTTGTGGTTAGGGCAATGGTTAGGGTTGGGGTTAGGGCAATGTTTTGGGGTTTGGGGTTGAGGTTGGGGTTGTGGTTAGGGCGGTTTGGTGTTGGGGTTAGGGACAATTCTGTCCCTATTTAAGATACACATTTTCTCACTCACACAAACTGGTGAAGCAATGAGGAGGATTCATGTTTAATATGAGACTAACATCACATCTGATCAATCTTGAGTCGAAAAAGTCCATCTTCTGGATCCATGTCACTTGATATCACTCTTCACATAATCCAGGTAGGGTTTTTCTGTTTACATTCTGAAGAGAGAACTGATCTGAGATCAGCTCGGGTCCTGTACCAGACGACCAACTATCTGTTTACATTCTGAAGAGAGAACTGATCTGAGATCAGCTCGGTCCTGTACCAGACGACCAACTATCTGTTTACAGTCTGAAGAGAGAACTGATCTGAGATCAGCTCGGTCCTGTACCAGACGACCAACTATCTGTTTACAGTCTGAAGAGAGAACTGATCTGAGATCAGCTCGGTCCTGTACCAGACGACCAACTATCTGTTTACAGTCTGAAGAGAGAACTGATCTGAGATCAGCTCGGTCCTGTACCAGACGACCAACTATCTGTTTACAGTCTGAAGAGAGAACTGATCTGAGATCAGCTCGGTCCTGTACCAGACGACCAACTATCTGTTTACAGTCTGAAGAGAGAACTGATCTGAGATCAGCTCGGTCCTTTACCAGACGACCAACTATCTGAGGGACATTTACAGAATTTACAGAAATATTGGTAACACTTGATTGGATTTCATAGCCCACACATTCATGGGTAATAAATGTGTTAAAACGTCTACATAGGTACCCTTGAAATATAATGTTCCAGAAATATGAGTCGTATAAAACCGGTAACGGTTGTGGCTTTAATACATCCAGTCAGTGAGTGGAAAACATTTAAATATTTAAATATGATAGAAAAATAAACCAATGAGGTGTTTGGGGCTCGATTCAATCCGTAGTGCTTAAGACCTGCGCTAAAGCGCAACATACATTTAAAGGCGATGTTCCCACGTTCACGGAGACGGCTTTGATGGTAAATGCTGCATAACACTGTGTGTTGAGAAATCTGTTATGAATGTATTGTAATGTTTTAACAATTGTGCTGACGGATCCCAGGAAGAGTAGCTGCTGCCTTGGCAGGAACTAATGGGGATTTTTTAAACCTTTATTTAACTAAGCAAGTCAGTTAAAAACAAATTCTTATTTACAATGACGGCCTACCAGGGAACAGTGGGTTAACTGCAGAGTTTTACCTTGTCAGCTCGGGGATTCGATCCTGCAACCTTTGCGGTTACCTGCCTCCCCCCTCCAACCACTAGGCTACCTGCCTCCCCCCTCTAACCACTAGGCTACCTGCCCCCCCCCCCCCTCTAACCACTAGGCTACCTACCTCCCCCCTCTAACCACTAGGCAACCTGCCGCCCCTCTCTAACCACTAGGCTACCTGCCACCCCCCCTCTAACCACTAGGCTACCTGCCTCCCCCCTCTAACCACTAGGCTACCTGCCTCCCCCCTCTAACCACTAGGCTACCTGCCTCCCCCCTCTAACCACGAGGCTACCTGCCTCCCCCCCTCTAACCACCAGGCTACCTGCCTCCCCCCTCTAACCACTAGGCTACCTGCCTCCCCCCTCTAACCACTAGGCTACCTGCCTCCCCCCTCTAACCACTAGGCTACCTGCTCCCCCCTCTAACCACTAGGCTACACTGCCTCCCCCCTCTAACCACTAGGCTACCTGCTCCCCCCTCTAACCACTAGGCTACCTGCCTCCCCCCTCTAACCACTAGGCTACCTGCCTCCCCCCTCTAACCACTAGGCTACCTGCCTCCCCCCTCTAACCACTAGGCTACCTCCCCCCTCTAACCACTAGGCTACCTGCCTCCCCCCTCTAACCACTAGGCTACCTGCCTCCCCCCTCTAACCACTAGGCTACCTGCCTCCCCCCTCTAACCACTAGGCTACCTGCCACCCCCCCTCTAACCACTAGGCTACCTGCCTCCCCCCTCTAACCACTAGGCTACCTGCCTCCCCCCTCTAACCACTAGGCTACCTGCCTCCCCCCTCTAACCACTAGGCTACCTGCCTCCCCCCTCTAACCACTAGGCTACCTGCCTCCCCCCTCTAACCACTAGGCTACCTGCCACCCCCCCTCTAACCACTAGGCTACCTGCCACCCCCCCTCTAACCACTAGACTACCTGCCTCCCCTCCTCTAACCACTAGACTACCTGCCTCCCCCCTCTAACCACTAGGCTATCTGCCACCCCCCCTCTAACCACTAGGCTACCTGCTCCCCCCTCTAACCACTAGGCTACCTGCCTCCCCCCTCTAACCACTAGGCTACCTGCCTCCCCTCCTCTAACCACTAGACTACCTGCCTCCCCTCCTCTAACCACTAGACTACCTGCCTCCCCTCCTCTAACCACTAGACTACCTGCCTCCCCCCTCTAACCACTAGGCTACCTGCCTCCCCCCTCTAACCACTAGACTACCTGCCTCCCCCCTCTAACCACTAGACTACCTGCCTCCCCTCCTCTAACCACTAGACTACCTGCCTCCCCCCTCTAACCACTAGACTACCTGCCTCCCCCCTCTAACCACTAGACTACCTGCCTCCCCCCTCTAACCACTAGACTACCTGCCTCCCCTCCTCTAACCACTAGACTACCTGCCTCCCCCCTCTAACCACTAGACTACCTGCCTCCCCTCCTCTAACCACTAGACTACCTGCCTCCCCAATAAATACGAATACAAATGTCGTCTCAATCAGAAATTACCTTTAAATTTAAGTCACGCTCCAGATCTTTTAGCGCTATGGGTTGAATCGAGCCCTAAGACGCTATAAGACAAAAGAGTGAGTCCCAAATGTCAACGTATTCCCTATATAGTGCACTACTTTTGATGAGGGCCCATAGGGCTTTGGTCAGGAAGTAGTGCACTATATAGAGAATAGGGTGCTATTTTGGGTTATACACGAAGATATACACTTTTTTTCTACAGTGACTTTACTTCCTGGTGCTGATGAACTCTGACCTCTGTGCTGTTAAGTTCTATAGTGCCATAAAAGGCTAATCCAACTGTGACACAACATTAGAATACACCATCTCTAGTCGTGCTTCCTTAGAATGGCAGTCCAATGATGAAGATAATCCAACTGTGACACAACATTAGAATACACCATCTCTAGTCGTGCTTCCTTAGAACGGCAGTCCAATGATGAAGATAATCCAACTGTGACACAACATTAGAATACACCATCTCTAGTCGTGCTTCCTTAGAACGGCAGTCCAATGATGAAGATAATCCAACTGTGACACAACATTAGAATACACCATCTCTAGTCGTGCTTCCTTAGAACGGCAGTCCAATGATGAAGATAATCCAACTGTGACACAACATTAGAATACATCATCTCTAGTCGTGCTTCCTTAGAACGGCAGTCCAATGATGAAGATAATCCAATAGACCTACAATGGTCCTAGGAAGAAGATGTTTCTTGGTTTGACAGATTCATTTTTAGCATGTCTTGTTTGTTTTTTTAAACATCTTTGACACATTATTCCCAGCTTGCGGTGGAGTTGGAGACGCACAGCGATGAGATCCAGTCGATACGTAGCTGAAGGTTCATAGAGGACAAGGCATTTGTGAGTTCACTTGAATGTCTATCAAAACAAAAGTCCAAGAGGCCTTGATCCTAGTTGTTGTACTGCTGGGGACAGAACAGAACGAGATGACAGGACAGGGAAATCAACTCCTTTAACGTCAGACCTACTGTTGTACTGCTGGGGACAGAACAGAACGAGATGACAGGACAGGGAAATCAACTCCTTTAACGTCAGACCTACTGTTGTACTGCTGGGGACAGAACAGAACGAGATGACAGGACAGGGAAATCAACTCCTTTAACGTCAGACCTACTGTTGCACTGCTGGGGACAGGACAGAACGAGATGACAGGACAGGAAATCAACTCCTTTAACGTCAGACCTACTGTTGTACTGCTGGGGACAGAACAGAACGAGATGACAGGACAGGGAAATCAACTCCTTTAACGTCAGACCTACTGTTGCACTGCTGGGGACAGGACAGAACGAGATGACAGGACAGGAAATCAACTCCTTTAACGTCAGACCTACTGTTGTACTGCTGGGGACAGAACAGAACGAGATGACAGGACAGGGAAATCAACTCCTTTAACGTCAGACCTACTGTTGTACTGCTGGGGACAGGACAGAACGAGATGACAGGACAGGAAATCAACTCCTTTAACGTCAGACCTACTGTTGTACTGCTGGGGACAGGACAGAACGAGATGACAGGACAGGAAATCAACTCCTTTAACGTCAGACCTACTGTTGTACTGCTGGGGACAGAACAGAACGAGATGACAGGACAGGGAAATCAACTCCTTTAACGTCAGACCTACTGTTGTACTGTTGGGGACAGGACAGAACGAGATGACAGGACAGGAAATCAACTCCTTTAACGTCAGACCTACTGTTGTACTGCTGGGGACAGGACAGAACGAGATGACAGGAAATCAACTCCTTTAACGTCAGACCCATTGTCTCTTTGTCGAGCGGTGGATCCTCGAGACGGACAAGACTGTATTAATGCACAAATGATCTGGTCCTCTCTCCTCTCTCTCTCCTCTCTCTCTCCCTGGCTTAAACATGACATTGTTCCAGGGTGATTCCATCAAAATGATTTGACCTAAAAAAGGAGACAGAAAGAGACAGAGGATTGATACTAAGGCATAGATTCAATAAGGAGTCTATTCAATGAAGTATCGTAAAGTTCATCGTTACCCAATTGAAACATTACAGTCAATGTTCCTGCGTTAATTAACTCAATTCACGGTAAACGCTGCACATGTCGGCTCAATCGTGCCATATGTATCTTCAGCGATACATATTGCATAGAGCCCTAAGGCATGGATTCAATCAGATCAAACGTTAACCCGGCGATACATATTGCATAGAGCCCTAAGGCCTGGATTCAATCAGATCAAACATTAACCCGGCGATACATATTGTATAGAGCCCTAAGGCCTGGATTCAATCAGATCAAACATTAACCCGGCGATACATATTGCATAGAGCCCTAAGGCCTGGATTCAATCAGATCAAACATTAATCCGGCGATACCAGATGCCCACAGAGCGGCTGTTTCCTCAGTGTCTTACAGGTTGGATGTGTGTTGGGGCCGTCACATCGGAGAGCAGCTGCTGTTGTTGTCACGAAGCCACGCCTGCCCCACTCGCGTTAGAAGTTCAGTAGATGCCCACATAGCGGCTGTTTCCTCAGTGTCTTACAGGTTGGATGTGTGTTGGGGCCGTCACATCGGAGAGCAGCTGCTGTTGTTGTCACGAAGCCACGCCTGCCCCACTCGCGTTAGAAGTTCAGTAGATGCCCACATAGCGGCTGTTTCCTCAGTGTCTTACAGGTTGGATGTGTGTTGGGGCCGTCACATGGGTGAGCAGCTGCTGTTGTTGTCACGAAGCCACGCCTGCCCCACTCGCGTTAGAAGTTCAGTAGATGCCCACATAGCGGCTGTTTCCTCAGTGTCTTACAGGTTGGACGTGTGTTGGGGCCGTCACATGGGTGAGCAGCTGCTGTTGTTGTCACGAAGCCACGCCTGCCCCACTCGCGTTAGAAGTTCAGTAGATGCCCACATAGCGGCTGTTTCCTCAGTGTCTTACAGGTTGGATGTGTGTTGGGGCCGTCACATGGGTGAGCAGCTGCTGTTGTTGTCACGAAGCCACGCCTGCCCCACTCGCGTTAGAAGTTCAGTAGATGCCCACATAGCGGCTGTTTCCTCAGTGTCTTACAGGTTGGACGTGTGTTGGGGCCGTCACATCGGAGAGCAGCTGCTGTTGTTGTCACGAAGCCACGCCTGCCCCACTCGCGTTAGAAGTTCAGTAGATGCCCACATAGCGGCTGTTTCCTCAGTGTCTTACAGGTTGGACGTGTGTTGGGGCCGTCACATGGGTGAGCAGCTGCTGTTGTTGTCACGAAGCCACGCCTGCCCCACTCGCGTTAGAAGTTCAGACGGAGAAAGTGTAGGTTTTATAGAAAATAACGATGGTCACATTGAAAATCATTCAACTAATATAATAAGGATTTCTATCAGCATAATGGAGGTGTAGCTTACAACACATTCCAGTGTTCCAACCCTGTAACAAGGCTGCATAGGATTTATACTAATGTGACTAGAAACATGAGGTATAAACGCCGGGAGCTGCTTGCTTATTTCACAGCTCCGACACGGTGAGACCTCCAACGACACGGTGAAACCTCCGACACGGTGAGACCTCCGACGACACGGTGAGACCTCCGACGACACGGTGAGACCTCCGACGACACGGTGAGACCTCCGACGACACGGTGAGACCTCCGACGACACGGTGAAACCTCCGACGACACGGTGAGACCTCCGACGACACGGTGAGACCTCCGACGACACGGTGAGACCTCCGACGACACGGTGAGACCTCCGACGACACGGTGAGACCTCCGACGACACGGTGAGACCTCCGACGACACGGTGAAACCTCCGACGACACGGTGAGACCTCCGACGACACGGTGAGACCTCCGACGACACGGTGAGACCTCCGACGACACGGTGAAACCTCCTCCGACGACACGGTGAAACCTCCTCCGACGACACGGTGAAACCTCCGACAGGGTGAGACCTCCGACGACGACACGGTGAGACCTCCTCCGACGACACGGTGAGACCTCCTCCGACGACACGGTGAGACCTCCTCCGACGACACGGTGAGACCTCCTCCGACGACACGGTGAGACCTCCTCCGACGACACGGTGAAACCTCCGACGACACGGTGAGACCTCCGACGACACGGTGAGACCTCCGACGACACGGTGAGACCTCCGACGACACGGTGAGACCTCCGACGACACGGTGAGACCTCCGACGACACGGTGAGACCTCCGACGACACGGTGAAACCTCCGACGACACGGTGAGGCCTCCGACGACACGGTGAGACCTCCGACGACACGGTGAAACCTCCGACGACACGGTGAAACCTCCTCCGACGACACGGTGAAACCTCCTCCGACGACACGGTGAGACCTCCGACACGGTGAGACCTCCGACGACGACACGGTGAGACCTCCTCCGACGACACGGTGAGACCTCCTCCGATGACACGGTGAGACCTCCTCCTCCGACACGGTGAAACCTCCGACGACACGGTGAGACCTCCGACGACACGGTGAGACCTCCGACGACACGGTGAGACCTCCGACGGCACGGTGAGACCTCCGACGACACGGTGACCCCTCCGACGACACGGTGAGACCTCCGACGACACGGTGAGACCTCCGACGACACGGTGAGACCTCCGACGACACGGTGAGACCTCCGACGACACGGTGAGACCTCCGACGACACGGTGAGACCTCCGACGAGGTCCGTTGCTATGCCGTTGTCGGGTGTCTCAGGATAATCAGATCTGATTGGATCAAGCTCTCTGAGGTAAGCATTAAATTGGACACACTTTGTATAGCATACTGTTTTAGGGTTAAGGGTTAGGGGTTAGAGGTTAGGGTGGAGCTGGGGAGTGGACATGAAGCCGGGGTTAGGGTGGAGCTGGGGAGTGGACATGAAGCCGGGGTTAGGGTGGAGCTGGGGAGTGGACATGAAGCCGGGGTTAGGGTGGAGCTGGGGAGTGGACATGAAGCCGGGGTTAGGGTGGAGCTGGGGAGTGGACATGAAGCTGGGATTAGAGGTTAGGGTGGAGCTGGGGAGTGGACATGAACATGGGGTTAGAGGTTAGGGTGGAGCTGGGGAGTGGACATGAAGCTGGGGTTAGAGGTTAGGGTGGAGCTGGGGAGTGGACATGAACATGGGGTTAGAGGTTAGGGTGGAGCTGGGGAGTGGACATGAAGCTGGGGTTAGAGGTTAGGGTGGAGCTGGGGAGTGGACATGAAGCTGGGGCTAGTGGTTAGGGTGGAGCTGGGGAGTGGACATGAAGCTGGGGTTAGGGGTTAGAGGTTAGGGTGGAGCTGGGGAGTGGACATGAAGCTGGGGTTAGAGGTTAGGGTGGAGCTGGGGAGTGGACATGAAGCTGGGGTTAGGGGTTAGAGGTTAGGGTGGAGCTGGGGAGTGGACATGAAGCTGGGGTTAGAGGTTAGGGTGGAGCTGGGGAGTGGACATGAAGCTGGGGTTAGAGGTTAGGGTGGAGCTGGGGAGTGGACATGAAGCTGGGGTTAGGGGTTAGAGGTTAGGGTGGAGCTGGGGAGTGGACATGAAGCTGGGGTTAGAGGTTAGGGTGGAGCTGGGGAGTGGACATGAAGCTGGGGTTAGGGGTTAGAGGTTAGGGTGGAGCTGGGGAGTGGACATGAAGCTGGGGTTAGAGGTTAGGGTGGAGCTGGGGAGTGGACATGAAGCTGGGGTTAGAGGTTAGGGTGGAAGTGGACATGAAGCTGGGGTTAGAGGTTAGGGGTTAGGCTGGAGCTGGGGAGTGGACATGAAGCTGGGGTTAGAGGTTAGGGTGGAGCTGGGGAGTGGACATGAAGCTGGGGTTAGAGGTTAGGGTGGAAGTGGACATGAAGCTGGGGTTAGAGGTTAGGGGTTAGGCTGGAGCTGGGGAGTGGACATGAAGCTGGGGTTAGAGGTTAGGGTGGAGCTGGGGGGTGGACATGAAGCTGGGGTTAGAGGTTAGGGGTTAGGGTGGAGCTGGGGAGTGGACATGAAGCTGGGGTTAGAGGTTAGGGTGGAGCTGGGGAGTGGACATGAAGCTGGGGTTAGAGGTTAGGGTGGAAGTGGACATGAAGCTGGGGTTAGAGGTTAGGGGTTAGGCTGGAGCTGGGGAGTGGACATGAAGCTGGGGTTAGAGGTTAGGGTGGAGCTGGGGAGTGGACATGAAGCTGGGGTTAGGTGTGTGTGGAGTTAGGGGTTAAGGGTCAGGGGTTAGGGTTAGGTGTGTGTACGGTCAGGGGTAAAGGTCAGGGGTTAGGGTTATAATCATCTTTACCTGGACGTGGAATTCTTCAGAATAAGTTCTTACTTTTCTGTGGACAAAAATAAAATGGATACATGAAGCATAGCTTGCATATCACCATCTCTGTTCATTACTATATCTACTCATCATGTCTCAAATATATACATTACTATATCTACTCATCATGTCTCAAATATATACATTACTATATCTACTCATCATGTCTCAAATATATCACCATCTCTGTTCATTACTATATCTACTCATCATGTCTCAAATATATACAGACTATATCTACTCATCATGTCTCAAATATATACATTACTATATCTACTCATCATGTCTCTAATATATACATTACTATATCTACTCATCATGTCTCAAATATATACATTACTATATCTACTCATCATGTCTCAAATATATCACCATCTCTGTTCATTACTATATCTACTCATCATGTCTCAAATATATACAGACTATATCTACTCATCATGTCTCAAATATATACATTACTATATCTACTCATCATGTCTCTAATATATACATTACTATATCTACTCATCATGTCTCAAATATATCACCATCTCTGTTCATTACTATATCTACTCATCATGTCTCAAATATATACATTACTATATCTACTCATCATGTCTCAAATATATACATTACTATATCTACTCATCATGTCTCAAATATATCACCATCTCTGTTCATTACTATATCTACTCATCATGTCTCAAATATATACATTACTATATCTACTCATCATGTCTCAAATATATACAGTACTATATCTACTCATCATGTCTCAAATATATACATTACTATATCTACTCATCATGTCTCTAATATATACATTACTATATCTACTCATCATGTCTCTAATATATCACCATCTCTGTTCATTACTATATCTACTCATCATGTCTCAAATATATACATTACTATATCTACTCATCATGTCTCAAATATATACATTACTATATCTACTCATCATGTCTCAAATATATCACCATCTCTGTACATTACTATATCTACTCATCATGTCTCAAATATATACATTACTATATCTACTCATCATGTCTCAAATATATACAGTACTATATCTACTCATCATGTCTCAAATATATACATTACTATATCTACTTATCATGTCTCAAATATATACAGTACTATATCTACTCATCATGTCTCAAATATATACATTACTATATCTACTCATCATGTCTCAAATATATCACCATCTCTGTACATTACTATATCTACTCATCATGTCTCTAATATATCACCATCTCTGTTCATTACTATATCTACTCATCATGTCTCAAATATATACATTACTATATCTACTCATCATGTCTCAAATATATCACCATCTCTGTTCATTACTATATCTACTCATCATGTCTCACATATATACATTACTATATCTACTCATCATGTCTCTAATATATACAGTACTATATCTACTCACCATGTCTCAAATATATACATTACTATATCTGCTCATCATGTCTCAAATATATACATTACTATATCTACTCATCATGTCTCAAATATATACATTACTATATCTACTCACCATGTCTCAAATATATCACCATCTCTGTTCATTACTATATCTACTCATCATGTCTCTAATATATATATTACTATATCTACTCATCATGTCTCAAATATATCACCATCTCTGTTCATTACTATATCTACTCATCATGTCTCAAATATATACAGTACTATATCTACTCATCATGTCTCTAATATATACATTACTATATCTACTCATCATGTCTCTAATATATATATTACTATATCTACTCATCATGTCTCAAATATATCACCATCTCTGTTCATTACTATATCTACTCATCATGTCTCAAATATATACAGTACTATATCTACTCATCATGTCTCTAATATATACATTACTATATCTACTCATCATGTCTCAAATATATACAGTACTATATCTACTCATCATGTCTCAAATATATCACCATCTCTGTACATTACTATATCTACTCATCATGTCTCAAATATATACATTACTATATCTACTCATCATGTCTCACATATATACATTACTATATCTACTCATCATGTCTGAAATATATACATTACTATATCTACTCATCATGTCTCTAATATATCACCATCTCTGTTCATTACTATATCTACTCATCATGTCTCAAATATATCACCATCTCTGTTCATTACTATATCTACTCATCATGTCTCAAATATATACATTACTATATCTACTCATCATGTCTCAAATATATACAGACTATATCTACTCATCATGTCTCAAATATATACATTACTATATCTACTCATCATGTCTCAAATATATACATTACTATATCTACTCATCATGTCTCAAATATATACAGTACTATATCTACTCATCATGTCTCAAATATATATATTACTATATCTACTCATCATGTCTCAAATATATACATTACTATATCTACTCATCATGTCTCAAATATATACATTACTATATCTACTCATCATGTCTCAAATATATACATTACTATATCTACTCATCATGTCTCAAATATATACATTACTATATCTACTCATCATGTCTCAAATATATCACCATCTCTGTACATTACTATATCTACTCATCATGTCTCAAATATATACATTACTATATCTACTCATCATGTCTCAAATATATACATTACTATATCTACTCATCATGTCTCTAATATATACATTACTATATCTACTCATCATGTCTCTAATATATACATTACTATATCTACTCATCATGTCTCAAATATATACAGTACTATATCTACTCATCATGTCTCTAATATATACATTACTATATCTACTCATCATGTCTCTAATATATACATTACTCTATCTACTCATGTCTCAAATATATACAGTACTATATCTACTCATCATGTCTCAAATATATCACCATCTCTGTTCATTACTATATCTACTCATCATGTCTCAAATATATACAGACTATATCTACTCATCATGTCTCAAATATATACATTACTATATCTACTCATCATGTCTCTAATATATACATTACTATATCTACTCATCATGTCTCTAATATATACATTACTATATCTACTCATCATGTCTGAAATATATCACCATCTCTGTTCATTACTATATCTACTCATCATGTCTCAAATATATACAGTACTACATCTACTCATCATGTCTCAAATATATCACCATCTCTGTTCATTACTATATCTACTCACCATGTCTCTAATATATACATTACTATATCTACTCATCATGTCTCAAATATATACATTACTATATCTACTCATCATGTCTCAAATATATACATTACTATATCTACTCATCATGTCTCAAATATATACATTACTATATCTACTCATCATGTCTCTAATATATCACCATCTCTGTTCATTACTATATCTACTCATCATGTCTCATTTATATACATTACTATATCTACTCATCATGTCTCAAATATATACAGTACTATAACTACTCATCATGTCTCAAATATATACATTACTATATCTACTCATCATGTCTCTAATATATCACCATCTCTGTTCATTACTATATCTACTCATCATGTCTCATTTATATACATTACTATATCTACTCATCATGTCTCAAATATATACAGTACTATATCTACTCATCATGTCTCAAATATATACATTACTATATCTACTCATCATGTCTCTAATATATCACCATCTCTGTTCATTACTATATCTACTCATCATGTCTCAAATATATACAGTACTATATCTACTCATCATGTCTCTGTTCATTACTATGTCTACTCATCATATCTCTGTTCATTACTATATCTACTCATCATGTCTCAAATATATACAGTACTATATCTACTCATCATGTCTCAAATATATCACCATCTCTGTACATTACTATATCTACTCATCATGTCTCAAATATATACATTACTATATCTACTCATCATGTCTAATATATCACCATCTCTGTACATTACTATATCTACTCATCATGTCTCAAATATATACATTACTATATCTACTCATCATGTCTCTAATATATATATTACTATATCTACTCATCATGTCTCAAATATATACATTACTATATCTACTCACCATGTCTCTAATATATACATTACTATATCTACTCATAATGTCTCAAATATATACATTACTATATCTACTCATCATGTCTCTAATATATACATTACTATATCTACTCAGCATGTCTGAAATATATACATTACTATATCTACGCATAATGTCTCAAATATATACATTACTATATCTACTCATCATGTCTCTAATATATACATTACTATATCTACTCATCATGTCTCTAATATATACATTACTATATCTACTCATCATCTCTCAAATATATACATTACTATATCTACTCATCATGTCTGAAATATATACATTACTATATCTACTCATCATCTCTCAAATATATACATTACTCTATCTACTCATCATGTCTCAAATATATCACCATCTCTGTTCATTACTATATCTACTCATCATGTCTCAAATATATACATTACTATATCTACTCATCATTTCTCAAATATATACATTACTATATCTACTCATCATGTCTCAAATATATACATTACTATATCTACTCATCATGTCTCAAATATATACATTACTATATCTACTCACCATGTCTCAAATATATACATTACTATATCTACTCATCATGTCTCAAATATATACATTACTATATCTACTCATCATGTCTCAAATATATCACCATCTCTGTTCATTACTATATCTACTCATCATGTCTCAAATATATACATTACTATATCTACTCATCATGTCTCTAATATATCACCATCTCTGTTCATTACTCTATCTACTCACCATGTCTCTAATATATACATTACTATATCTACTCATCATGTCTCAAATATATACATTACTATATTACTCATCATGTCTCAAATATATACATTACTATATCTACTCATCATGTCTCAAATATATACATTACTATATCTACTCATCATGTCTCAAATATATACATTACTATATCTACTCATCATGTCTCTAATATATCACCATCTCTGTTCATTACTATATCTACTCATCATGTCTCAAATATATACATTACTATATCTACTCATCATGTCTCTAATATATACATTACTATATCTACTCATCATGTCTCTAATATATACATTACTATATCTACTCATCATGTCTCAAATATATACAGTACTATATCTACTCATCATGTCTCTAATATATACATTACTATATCTACTCATCATGTCTCTAATATATACATTACTATATCTACTCATGTCTCAAATATATACAGTACTATATCTACTCATCATGTCTCAAATATATACATTACTATATCTACTCATCATGTCTGAAATATATCACCATCTCTGTTCATTACTATATCTACTCATCATGTCTCAAATATATACATTACTATATCTACTCATCATGTCTCAAATATATCACCATCTCTGTACATTACTATATCTACTCATCATGTCTCAAATATATACATTACTATATCTACTCATCATGTCTCAAATATATACATTACTATATCTACTCATCATGTCTCAAATATATACATTACTATATCTACTCATCATGTCTCAAATATATACATTACTATATCTACTCATCATGTCTCAAATATATACATTACTATATCTACTCATCATGTCTCAAATATATACATTACTATATCTACTCATCATGTCTCAAATATATACATTACTATATCTACTCATCATGTCTCAAATATATCACCATCTCTGTACATTACTATATCTACTCATCATGTCTCAAATATATACATTACTATATCTACTCATCATGTCTCAAATATATACATTACTATATCTACTCATCATGTCTCTAATATATCACCATCTCTGTTCATTACTATATCTACTCATCATGTCTCAAATATATACATTACTATATCTACTCATCATGTCTCTAATATATCACCATCTCTGTTCATTACTATATCTACTCATCATGTCTCATTTATATACATTACTATATCTACTCATCATGTCTCAAATATATACAGTACTATATCTACTCATCATGTCTCTAATATATACATTACTATATCTACTCATCATGTCTCTAATATATACATTACTATATCTACTCATGTCTCAAATATATACAGTACTATATCTACTCATCATGTCTCAAATATATACATTACTATATCTACTCATCATGTCTGAAATATATCACCATCTCTGTTCATTACTATATCTACTCATCATGTCTCAAATATATACATTACTATATCTACTCATCATGTCTCAAATATATCACCATCTCTGTACATTACTATATCTACTCATCATGTCTCAAATATATACATTACTATATCTACTCATCATGTCTCAAATATATACATTACTATATCTACTCACCATGTCTCAAATATATCACCATCTCTGTTCATTACTATATCTACTCATCATGTCTCTAATATATATATTACTATATCTACTCATCATGTCTCAAATATATCACCATCTCTGTTCATTACTATATCTACTCATCATGTCTCAAATATATACAGTACTATATCTACTCATCATGTCTCTAATATATACATTACTATATCTACTCATCATGTCTCTAATATATATATTACTATATCTACTCATCATGTCTCAAATATATCACCATCTCTGTTCATTACTATATCTACTCATCATGTCTCAAATATATACAGTACTATATCTACTCATCATGTCTCTAATATATACATTACTATATCTACTCATCATGTCTCAAATATATACAGTACTATATCTACTCATCATGTCTCAAATATATCACCATCTCTGTACATTACTATATCTACTCATCATGTCTCAAATATATACATTACTATATCTACTCATCATGTCTCACATATATACATTACTATATCTACTCATCATGTCTGAAATATATACATTACTATATCTACTCATCATGTCTCTAATATATCACCATCTCTGTTCATTACTATATCTACTCATCATGTCTCAAATATATCACCATCTCTGTTCATTACTATATCTACTCATCATGTCTCAAATATATACATTACTATATCTACTCATCATGTCTCAAATATATACAGACTATATCTACTCATCATGTCTCAAATATATACATTACTATATCTACTCATCATGTCTCAAATATATACATTACTATATCTACTCATCATGTCTCAAATATATACAGTACTATATCTACTCATCATGTCTCAAATATATATATTACTATATCTACTCATCATGTCTCAAATATATACATTACTATATCTACTCATCATGTCTCAAATATATACATTACTATATCTACTCATCATGTCTCAAATATATACATTACTATATCTACTCATCATGTCTCAAATATATACATTACTATATCTACTCATCATGTCTCAAATATATCACCATCTCTGTACATTACTATATCTACTCATCATGTCTCAAATATATACATTACTATATCTACTCATCATGTCTCAAATATATACATTACTATATCTACTCATCATGTCTCTAATATATACATTACTATATCTACTCATCATGTCTCTAATATATACATTACTATATCTACTCATCATGTCTCAAATATATACAGTACTATATCTACTCATCATGTCTCTAATATATACATTACTATATCTACTCATCATGTCTCTAATATATACATTACTCTATCTACTCATGTCTCAAATATATACAGTACTATATCTACTCATCATGTCTCAAATATATCACCATCTCTGTTCATTACTATATCTACTCATCATGTCTCAAATATATACATTACTATATCTACTCATCATGTCTCTAATATATACATTACTATATCTACTCATCATGTCTCTAATATATACATTACTATATCTACTCATCATGTCTGAAATATATCACCATCTCTGTTCATTACTATATCTACTCATCATGTCTCAAATATATACAGTACTACATCTACTCATCATGTCTCAAATATATCACCATCTCTGTTCATTACTATATCTACTCACCATGTCTCTAATATATACATTACTATATCTACTCATCATGTCTCAAATATATACATTACTATATCTACTCATCATGTCTCTAATATATCACCATCTCTGTTCATTACTATATCTACTCATCATGTCTCAAATATATACAGTACTATATCTACTCATCATGTCTCTGTTCATTACTATGTCTACTCATCATATCTCTGTTCATTACTATATCTACTCATCATGTCTCAAATATATACAGTACTATATCTACTCATCATGTCTCAAATATATCACCATCTCTGTTCATTACTATATCTACTCATCATGTCTCAAATATATACATTACTATATCTACTCATCATGTCTCAAATATATCACCATCTCTGTACATTACTATATCTACTCATCATGTCTCAAATATATACATTACTATATCTACTCATCATGTCTAATATATCACCATCTCTGTACATTACTATATCTACTCATCATGTCTCAAATATATACATTACTATATCTACTCATCATGTCTCTAATATATATATTACTATATCTACTCATCATGTCTCAAATATATACATTACTATATCTACTCACCATGTCTCTAATATATACATTACTATATCTACTCATAATGTCTCAAATATATACATTACTATATCTACTCATCATGTCTCTAATATATACATTACTATATCTACTCAGCATGTCTGAAATATATACATTACTATATCTACGCATAATGTCTCAAATATATACATTACTATATCTACTCATCATGTCTCTAATATATACATTACTATATCTACTCATCATGTCTGAAATATATCACCATCTCTGTTCATTACTATATCTACTCATCATGTCTCAAATATATACATTACTATATCTACTCATCATGTCTCAAATATATCACCATCTCTGTACATTACTATATCTACTCATCATGTCTCAAATATATACATTACTATATCTACTCATCATGTCTCAAATATATACATTACTATATCTACTCACCATGTCTCAAATATATCACCATCTCTGTTCATTACTATATCTACTCATCATGTCTCTAATATATATATTACTATATCTACTCATCATGTCTCAAATATATCACCATCTCTGTTCATTACTATATCTACTCATCATGTCTCAAATATATACAGTACTATATCTACTCATCATGTCTCTAATATATACATTACTATATCTACTCATCATGTCTCTAATATATATATTACTATATCTACTCATCATGTCTCAAATATATCACCATCTCTGTTCATTACTATATCTACTCATCATGTCTCAAATATATACAGTACTATATCTACTCATCATGTCTCTAATATATACATTACTATATCTACTCATCATGTCTCAAATATATACAGTACTATATCTACTCATCATGTCTCAAATATATCACCATCTCTGTACATTACTATATCTACTCATCATGTCTCAAATATATACATTACTATATCTACTCATCATGTCTCACATATATACATTACTATATCTACTCATCATGTCTGAAATATATACATTACTATATCTACTCATCATGTCTCTAATATATCACCATCTCTGTTCATTACTATATCTACTCATCATGTCTCAAATATATCACCATCTCTGTTCATTACTATATCTACTCATCATGTCTCAAATATATACATTACTATATCTACTCATCATGTCTCAAATATATACAGACTATATCTACTCATCATGTCTCAAATATATACATTACTATATCTACTCATCATGTCTCAAATATATACATTACTATATCTACTCATCATGTCTCAAATATATACAGTACTATATCTACTCATCATGTCTCAAATATATATATTACTATATCTACTCATCATGTCTCAAATATATACATTACTATATCTACTCATCATGTCTCAAATATATACATTACTATATCTACTCATCATGTCTCAAATATATACATTACTATATCTACTCATCATGTCTCAAATATATACATTACTATATCTACTCATCATGTCTCAAATATATCACCATCTCTGTACATTACTATATCTACTCATCATGTCTCAAATATATACATTACTATATCTACTCATCATGTCTCAAATATATACATTACTATATCTACTCATCATGTCTCTAATATATACATTACTATATCTACTCATCATGTCTCTAATATATACATTACTATATCTACTCATCATGTCTCAAATATATACAGTACTATATCTACTCATCATGTCTCTAATATATACATTACTATATCTACTCATCATGTCTCTAATATATACATTACTCTATCTACTCATGTCTCAAATATATACAGTACTATATCTACTCATCATGTCTCAAATATATCACCATCTCTGTTCATTACTATATCTACTCATCATGTCTCAAATATATACATTACTATATCTACTCATCATGTCTCTAATATATACATTACTATATCTACTCATCATGTCTCTAATATATACATTACTATATCTACTCATCATGTCTGAAATATATCACCATCTCTGTTCATTACTATATCTACTCATCATGTCTCAAATATATACAGTACTACATCTACTCATCATGTCTCAAATATATCACCATCTCTGTTCATTACTATATCTACTCACCATGTCTCTAATATATACATTACTATATCTACTCATCATGTCTCAAATATATACATTACTATATCTACTCATCATGTCTCTAATATATCACCATCTCTGTTCATTACTATATCTACTCATCATGTCTCAAATATATACAGTACTATATCTACTCATCATGTCTCTGTTCATTACTATGTCTACTCATCATATCTCTGTTCATTACTATATCTACTCATCATGTCTCAAATATATACAGTACTATATCTACTCATCATGTCTCAAATATATCACCATCTCTGTTCATTACTATATCTACTCATCATGTCTCAAATATATACATTACTATATCTACTCATCATGTCTCAAATATATCACCATCTCTGTACATTACTATATCTACTCATCATGTCTCAAATATATACATTACTATATCTACTCATCATGTCTAATATATCACCATCTCTGTACATTACTATATCTACTCATCATGTCTCAAATATATACATTACTATATCTACTCATCATGTCTCTAATATATATATTACTATATCTACTCATCATGTCTCAAATATATACATTACTATATCTACTCACCATGTCTCTAATATATACATTACTATATCTACTCATAATGTCTCAAATATATACATTACTATATCTACTCATCATGTCTCTAATATATACATTACTATATCTACTCAGCATGTCTGAAATATATACATTACTATATCTACGCATAATGTCTCAAATATATACATTACTATATCTACTCATCATGTCTCTAATATATACATTACTATATCTACTCATCATGTCTCTAATATATACATTACTATATCTACTCATCATCTCTCAAATATATACATTACTATATCTACTCATCATGTCTGAAATATATACATTACTATATCTACTCATCATCTCTCAAATATATACATTACTCTATCTACTCATCATGTCTCAAATATATCACCATCTCTGTTCATTACTATATCTACTCATCATGTCTCAAATATATACATTACTATATCTACTCATCATTTCTCAAATATATACATTACTATATCTACTCATCATGTCTCAAATATATACATTACTATATCTACTCATCATGTCTCAAATATATACATTACTATATCTACTCACCATGTCTCAAATATATACATTACTATATCTACTCATCATGTCTCAAATATATACATTACTATATCTACTCATCATGTCTCAAATATATCACCATCTCTGTTCATTACTATATCTACTCATCATGTCTCAAATATATACATTACTATATCTACTCATCATGTCTCTAATATATCACCATCTCTGTTCATTACTCTATCTACTCACCATGTCTCTAATATATACATTACTATATCTACTCATCATGTCTCAAATATATACATTACTATATTACTCATCATGTCTCAAATATATACATTACTATATCTACTCATCATGTCTCAAATATATACATTACTATATCTACTCATCATGTCTCAAATATATACATTACTATATCTACTCATCATGTCTCTAATATATCACCATCTCTGTTCATTACTATATCTACTCATCATGTCTCAAATATATACATTACTATATCTACTCATCATGTCTCTAATATATACATTACTATATCTACTCATCATGTCTCTAATATATACATTACTATATCTACTCATCATGTCTCAAATATATACAGTACTATATCTACTCATCATGTCTCTAATATATACATTACTATATCTACTCATCATGTCTCTAATATATACATTACTATATCTACTCATGTCTCAAATATATACAGTACTATATCTACTCATCATGTCTCAAATATATACATTACTATATCTACTCATCATGTCTGAAATATATCACCATCTCTGTTCATTACTATATCTACTCATCATGTCTCAAATATATACATTACTATATCTACTCATCATGTCTCAAATATATCACCATCTCTGTACATTACTATATCTACTCATCATGTCTCAAATATATACATTACTATATCTACTCATCATGTCTCAAATATATACATTACTATATCTACTCATCATGTCTCAAATATATACATTACTATATCTACTCATCATGTCTCTAATATATCACCATCTCTGTTCATTACTATATCTACTCATCATGTCTCATTTATATACATTACTATATCTACTCATCATGTCTCAAATATATACAGTACTATATCTACTCATCATGTCTCTAATATATACATTACTATATCTACTCATCATGTCTCTAATATATACATTACTATATCTACTCATGTCTCAAATATATACAGTACTATATCTACTCATCATGTCTCAAATATATACATTACTATATCTACTCATCATGTCTCATTTATATACATTACTATATCTACTCATCATGTCTCAAATATATACATTACTATATCTACTCATCATGTCTCTAATATATACATTACTATATCTACTCATCATGTCTCAAATATATCACCATCTCTGTACATTACTATATCTACTCATCATGTCTCAAATATATACATTACTATATCTATTCATCATGTCTCAAATATATCACCATCTCTGTACATTACTATATCTACTCATCATGTCTCAAATATATACATTACTATATCTACTCATCATGTCTCAAATATATACATTACTATATCTACTCATCATGTCTCAAATATATACATTACTATATCTACTCATCATGTCTCTAATATATCACCATCTCTGTTCATTACTATATCTACTCATCATGTCTCATTTATATACATTACTATATCTACTCATCATGTCTCAAATATATACAGTACTATATCTACTCATCATGTCTCAAATATATACATTACTATATCTACTCATCATGTCTCAAATATATACATTACTATATCTACTCATCATGTCTCAAATATATACATTACTATATCTACTCATCATGTCTCAAATATATACATTACTATATCTACTCATAATCTCTCAAATATATACATTACTATATCTACTCATCATGTCTCTAATATATCACCATCTCTGTTCATTACTATATCTACTCATCATGTCTCAAATATATACAGTACTATATCTACTCATCATGTCTCTGTTCATTACTATATCTACTCATCATATCTCTGTTCATTACTATATCTACTCATCATGTCTCAAATATATACAGTACTATATCTACTCATCATGTCTCAAATATATCACCATCTCTGTTCATTACTATATCTACTCATCATGTCTCAAATATATACATTACTATATCTACTCATCATGTCTCAAATATATACATTACTATATCTACTCATCATGTCTCAAATATATACATTACTATATCTACTCATCATGTCTCAAATATATACATTACTATATCTACTCATCATGTCTCAAATATATCACCATCTCTGTACATTACTATATCTACTCATTATGTCTCAAATATATACATTACTATATCTACTCATCATGTCTCAAATATATACATTACTATATCTACTCACCATGTCTCAAATATATACATTACTATATCTACTCATCATGTCTCAAATATATACATTACTATATCTACTCATCATGTCTCAAATATATACATTACTATATCTACTCATCATGTCTCAAATATATACATTACTATATCTACTCATCATGTCTCAAATATATACATTACTATATCTACTCATCATGTCTCTAATATATCACCATCTCTGTACATTACTATATCTACTCATCATGTCTCAAATATATACATTACTATATCTACTCATCATGTCTGAAATATATACATTACTATATCTACTCATCATGTCTGAAATATATACATTACTATATCTACTCATCATGTCTCAAATATATACATTACTCTATCTACTCATCATGTCTCAAATATATCACCATCTCTGTTCATTACTATATCTACTCATCATGTCTCTAATATATACATTACTATATCTACTCATCATGTCTGAAATATATACATTACTATATCTACTCATCATGTCTCAAATATATACATTACTCTATCTACTCATCATGTCTCAAATATATCACCATCTCTGTACATTACTATATCTACTCATCATGTCTCAAATATATACATTACTATATCTACTCATCATGTCTCAAATATATACATTACTATATCTACTCATCATGTCTCACATATATACATTACTATATCTACTCATCATGTCTCTAATATATATATATTACTATATCTACTCATCATGTCTCAAATATATACATTACTATATCTACTCATCATGTCTCTAATATATCACCATCTCTGTACATTACTATATCTACTCATCATGTCTCAAATATATACATTACTATATCTACTCATCATGTCTCTAATATATATATTACTATATCTACTCATCATGTCTCAAATATATACATTACTATATCTACTCACCATGTCTCTAATATATACATTACTATATCTACTCATAATGTCTCAAATATATACATTACTATATCTACTCATCATGTCTCTAATATATACATTACTATATCTACTCATCATGTCTCAAATATATACATTACTATATCTACTCATCATGTCTCAAATATATACATTACTATATTTACTCATCATGTCTCAAATATATACATTACTATATCTACGCATAATGTCTCAAATATATACATTACTATATCTACTCATCATCTCTCAAATATATACATTACTATATCTACTCATCATGTCTGAAATATATACATTACTATATCTACTCATCATGTCTCAAATATATACATTACTCTATCTACTCATCATGTCTCAAATATATCACCATCTCTGTTCATTACTATATCTACTCATCATGTCTCAAATATATACATTACTCTATCTACTCATCATGTCTCAAATATATCACCATCTCTGTTCATTACTCTATCTACTCACCATGTCTCAAATATATACATTACTATATCTACTCATCATGTCTCAAATATATACATTACTATATCTACTCATCATTTCTCAAATATATACATTACTATATCTACTCATCATGTCTCAAATATATACAGTCCTATATCTACTCATCATGTCTCAAATATATACATTACTATATCTACTCATCATGTCTCAAATATATACATTACTATATCTACTCATCATGTCTCAAATATATACATTACTATATCTACTCATCATGTCTCAAATATATACATTATTATATCTACTCATCATCTCTCAAATATATACATTACTATATCTACTCATCATGTCTCTAATATATACATTACTATATCTACTCATCATGTCTCTAATATATCACCATCTCTGTACATTACTATATCTACTCATCATGTCTCAAATATATACATTACTATATCTACTCACCATGTCTCAAATATATACATTACTATATCTACTCATCATGTCTCAAATATATACATTACTATATCTACTCATCATGTCTCAAATATATACATTACTATATCTACTCATCATGTCTCAAATATATACATTACTATATCTACTCATCATGTCTCAAATATATACATTACTATATCTACTCATCATGTCTCAAATATATACATTACTATATCTACTCATCATGTCTCAAATATATACATTACTATATCTACTCACCATGTCTCAAATATATACATTACTATATCTACTCATCATGTCTCAAATATATACATTACTATATCTACTCATCATCTCTCAAATATATACATTACTATATCTACTCATCATGTCTCAAATATATACATTACTATATCTACTCATCATGTCTCTAATATATCACCATCTCTGTACATTACTATATCTACTCATCATGTCTCAAATATATACATTACTATATCTACTCATCATGTCTCTAATATATCACCATCTCTGTTCATTACTATATCTACTCATCATGTCTCAAATATATACATTACTATATCTACTCATCATGTCTGAAATATATACAGTACTATATCTACTCATCATGTCTCAAATATATACATTACTATATCTACTCATCATGTCTCTAATATATCACCATCTCTGTTCATTACTATATCTACTCATCATGTCTCTAATATATACATTACTATATCTACTCATCATGTCTCAAATATATACATTACTATATCTACTCATCATGTCTCAAATATATACATTACTATATCTACTCATCATGTCTCAAATATAT